>NC_137919.1:12324523-12434523 GCF_963457725.1 Sprattus sprattus
ATTTTTTGATATGTACTTTTTGTGTTTGGAAAATAGATTATTGGATGAGGTTGAGCAGTATGGGGCAAAGATACATGTATGAAGCTCCTGATGCAAGAAGTCAAGAGTTAAACAGAAAGCAAATAATTAGCCTCTTTCATTAATTCCTAATCATATTTTAACTATATTGTGATCTGAACCTGAAGACCGAAGAGTTAGAGATAAACTGTTGTGAATATCTATAGTACTGTCATAGTGGAACTGAGTGCAGAGAGGCAATACAATTTTTGTTTTATTTGCTACTAATTATTTATTTGTATAGATCTGAAAACATCTGTATTAATTATAAGTGAGATATGAACTACTAAGAGATCAGGGCAGGCCAGTAATTAAGGACCGGTTTTGAATATTTTTGTTTTGTTTTGTTTTGTTTGTTTGTTTTGCTTTTATTTGAAAGTTTGGGAAGTAACACTGGTCTCCGAGTTGGCCCCAAAAAGTGAGTACCCTGAGACCGACTGTAAAGCTACGTAGTTGCGTTCGTGCAAAATGCCAATTCTGAAATCTGTGATAAACTAATTTGATCCTTTATTAGTAGTGGTAATATTCTGTAATATTTTGCCCATATGTGACACCCAGTGTGTCCGTGAATCACAGTGTAGCAAGCGGACGGTAACCTGAGTGAATGAGAGTTAGGGTTAGCGAAAGCACTCTCTGCCGCTGCTCCACATTGCCACCTCACCAACACACAAGGGTTCATCCCAAGATTGACCACCCCCTCAGGGTCATCATCTGCTCTGATTCCCCTCCTTATCCCTTTCAAATGATTGCGATTGGACCGGACAGATGAACACCCTGTGTTGTGAATTGTGCAATGAGGCGGTGAAATGACTGCCAATCATCTCTTCTTTGAACACTGGACATTCTGCTGTGACACCGCAGCACTTTACTAGTGTTCATCGCAGCACCTGTGTTGAGTTTAGAATCCAACGCCCATGGTTGGATGTGCAGAAGGACCTTCATCACTAAAGGAGTGTTACTTTCACACGTGTTGCCTACACATTTACACAATGTTTCTACCAACGAACACTGTAAAGAGTTGATTTGGTGAAAGAGTGACAGTGGTATACACGCCCAAACTCTCCATAAATGTTATTTTAACACTTCTGTGGTGGGTCCTGCTTAACACAATGGCAGTGTTGATTTTAACTCAAACAGTGTTAAAATAAACACTCTCAATTTTGCAGCAACCAACAAAACATGCATGTGTAGGAGGGGTTTGAGTGTGTGTTTGAGTGTGTGTGTGTGTTTGTGTGTGTGTGTGTGTGTGTGTGTGTGTGTGTATGTGTGTGTGTGTGTGAGTGTGTGTACGTGTGTGTCTGTATGCATGTGTGTTTGAGTGTTTGTGTGAGTGTGCGTGTTGGTTTGCGTGTGTCTGTGTTTGTGTGAGTGTGTGTGTCTGTATGCATGTGTGAATAATTCTTACTATAATGCTACTATATTGTTTGTTATTATATTATTGTTTTTATATATTGTGCTCTGCATTTTTCAAATCACTGTTCTGCTTTTGTGTATGCTATCTAAAGTGTTTAGGATTATATACTGTGCTCTGTTGAGCTGTTGTGTATGCTATTTAAAGTGTTTATGATTATATATTGTTGCTATTTAAAGTGTTTTGCATCTACAGGTGTATGGTCTGGGCTGTGGCCTAAATGTAACAGTGCATCACTACATGTTATTCCCCGTGAGAGCCAAATAAAAAAGCACCAAGTAATCATTTTCCTCATGTCTTTTCGCCGTGGATAGATGACAGCCCACCCGGTCCTGTGGCTGGAGCTGACGCCCCCTCTGCGCCGGCCAAGCCTAAGGGGAGGGCCTCAAAGAGACTGTGTCTGAAACTGATCAAATTTTTACTCCCTGTCTGTGTGGCCCTGTTTCTCGCGACCCTCGTCCTGGGAGTGCTATGTAAGTATGGCACACACACACACACACACACACACACACACACACACACACACACACACACACACACACACACACACACACACACACACACACACACATAGAGCTCTGTAAGTATGGTACAAACACACACACTCACGGACTCACACACACACACACACACACACACACACACACACACACACACACACACACACACACACACACACACACACACACACACACACACACACACACACACACACACACACACAGTGCTCTGTAAGTATGGCACATAGTGACTGACTCCCAAAGACATTCACATACATGTTGTTCATAGTGACTGGTTCCTATAGACACTCACAGACATGTTGTTCATAGTGACTGGTTCCCAAAGACACTCACATACATGTAGTTACTGACTCCCCTAGACATATACATATATTCTACTTATTGTTATTAATGGCATTCACCTGGTGGTGATGTTTATCCCTCTCCTCTCCCATAGATCTTCTACATGAGAATTGTGAGATGGGGATCCTGCCTGGTGTCGGAAACAATAGCTCTGGTGAGTGTGTGCTCACTGATATGCAGTCATTCTACTTTTTTTTAAATTTAAGCCTATTTACTGTATTTCCTAGCATTCCACCAAGATACTATGAAAATAAATCCTTAATGAAAAATGTTTCCTTCCTATCACGTTCTCTCTTCAGGACTGTCCAGAGGCTCACAGAGGGAACTAGATGGTACAGCAGATGATTTTGCATCATTTTACATATACAATATATATATATACTCAACCGTAGAGTGAAAAATCATTATATATAGATGTATAGTAATAATTATACATAAATTATATGTATAATATATATATATACTCAAGCGTATAGTGACGGCACTCCGTCACACTGATGTTATACTACTACTACTACTACTGTTATACTAGATACTTTTTATTATTTGATGAACATTGTTCATTATCTGTATGTGAACCTTACTCATAAATGCACAAGAAACTTTACATTGCATTTGATACACATTAAATTGACATGAAATTATTATCTGGATATGGTACTTCAGAGAGACAATAACTGACTTAATACTCACAAAAAATTACCCGTAAAACCCCTTAAATACCAGTTTTTATAACAAAAATGTCAAAATATATTCAACCTGTCACTTTTCCCCTACAGCCTTACAGGGAAGATTTAGGACCATGTTGAAGGAACTGGCGGGTAAAGTATACTTACAATACATTTTTCTTTTTTCTCTACACATTTTCAAGTACCATGTTTTCAGATTATGAGAAAATAAAGTTGTAATCTTGAATGCTCAGTCATCCAAAAGTAGCCACCATTGAAACTAGGGTTCTGTGATGTCTTAGGGGCCACCAGATGGTGGTAGCCACACCAGTGGAATCTATTGTCTTTGTCCAACAAGGTGAATCATTTAAGGCTCCTTCAGACACATGTGTGACTCAGTTCACACTACACTACATTTTTTATGATCACTATCTCTATATTTGAAACCACACGATGTATAAACAATTGTGCATTTGAAGTCGCCCACAGGTTTGGAAATAGCTCCTGCTAAATATCCCTGTGAAAGCTCTGTAGTCTGAAAAGTCCCTTTAATGTCAAAAGCTGTCATCTCATCCATGTTACGTGAGGTAGTTTATGAGGCCTATGTATGTCATCTTGTCCTAAAAGACCATTCTGACATACCCATGTTTAATTCAACAATCAAAAGGAATTATTGACAGTTTTTACAAGGTTGTTTCAGCGGTTTGCAGCTATCTTGCCCTCGTGCGGATAGATAGGGTATTCAACACTCCAGGCACAGATAAAGCACGGAGGCCATTTTGTAGGCAGCAATCCAAACAGACAGGCATTTTGAGCATAGTCCTGACCCTAAACTTAACAAAAAGACACAAGATTAATTCACAATACCATTGGCTACACTTAAATTAAGATGTATAGTAGACACCACTGTGAGTGATTATATTGGAATCCAACAAAGTCCCTCTTCTGAACAGAGGCCAAGAGGGAGCTAGAGGACTTACTCAGGAGTCACACGTCTCTCTCTGAGGAAAAGACACAACTACAGACACAACTTGATCGTGAGTCCTGATTCCAATACCATCACCAAAGCAAAAATATCAGCAGGAAAATGTACACATGAATTATCAGACGCCATAAAGTAACGATTTATACGCACCAAACATCATTTATGATCCATATTTACTCTGAGTCTACTCAAACATAATTCAGGCTCCATATTTACTCTGAACTCAAACATAATTCAGGATCCATATTTACTCTGACTCTACTCAAACATAACTCGGGATCCATATTTACTCTGAACTCAAACATAATTCATGATCCATATTTACTCTGAACTCAAACTTAATTTATGATCCGTATTTACTCTCACTCTCACTCTACTCAAACTTAATTTATGATCCATATTTACTCTCACTCTACTCAAACATAACTCATGATCCATATGTACTTTCACTCTACTCAAACATAACTCATGATCCACATTTACTCTGAACTCAAACATAACTCATGATCCATATTTACTCTGAACTCAATCCCACTTGTTTGAACAGTGATGAAGAAAAGCTGGGAGGAGCTTCATGTTGAATATACTGATCTCTTCAGACTAAAGACAGACCTTCAGATTGAGCTTCTCTGTGAGTGCCATTCTCTCATTGCAGGAAATCCTGGGCTAAAGTACTTGTTTTTATTTGTTTGTGCGTTAGTAGAAGTGCTCAGTAGAACAGTAGGTCTGGTTTGGATGCAGTATAACTATTGAATCCTCAGGGTCCATTGTTCACAGTTCAGTTAGTAGGTCAGTTAGGGCAGTGAGGTCAGTAATGTCAGTTGTGTCAGTAAGGTCGGTAATGGTAGTATTGTCAGTTAGGGCAGTGAGGTCAGTAATGTCAGTAATGTCAGTTATGTCAGTAATGTCAGTTAGGGCAGTTATGTCAGTAAGGTCAGTAATGTCAGTTAGGGCAGTTAGGTCAGTAATGTCAGTTAGGGCGGTTAGGTCAGTCATGTCAGTTAGGGCAGTTAGGTCAGTATCAATACTTCGGCAATACTTGATGAGCCTACAGACATCTCGTTAGAACACACTGTTTTGAAGCAAGCCTACAGACATCTCTTAAGAACACACTGATTTGAAGCAAGCCTACAGACATCTCTTAAGAACACACTGATTTGAAGCAAGCCTACAGACATCTCTTAAGAACACACAGATTTTGATCTGCTTGTCTAGAGTTAAAGGTCAAAGGTCAAAGACTATCCAATAGAACCCACTAGTATGGCTACTGCCACATGGTGATGTCCGTAAATTAAATATATTCTTAAAACTGTAATAAAAGTTTGCTTCAAATTTATAATTGAAGTCACATGTAATGCCTTTTTTTTGTATTATCATTTATCAATTATAAAGTTATATTACGATATAGAGACATTTGCAAAACTAATACAGTCCACGATTACAAAGCTAATAACACTCTTCCCTCTTTTAAACAGCAACCAAGAACAATTTGGAGGACTTAATGAGTGACCACATCTCTCTGTCCGGAGAGAAGACAGCCATGCTGAGTCAACTCGCTCGTGAGCCCCACCTTCCACCTTCCCTGATGACATGGCAAGGACAATCAATGGTTCTCATCTGTCGGGATCACATTTTGTCCTTGTTTTCTTGAAGCCATTTTTTTTTTTTAAGTTTCAAATCCACTGCAGTTGATGCCAATGGCAGGAGTCTATCCTAAAACAAACAAAACAACAAAACATTTCAAAATGAAAGCTCTTGAAAATGAAAAATGAAAATAAATATACTAAAAATTGTTCTATTCCATTTCTATAATAAACAGTATTTCTTTAACATAAAGAAGTGTTTGCTCCACACTCTGCACCGCCTCCTTTAGATCCAACTGATGAAAACCACTGATTTGCAGGAACTGAATATCTTGAAAGAGTCACAATAATGCAGAATTAAGCCTCCCTTATTTTCACAGAGATTCGGACAGACTGGGAGGACCTAAAGAGAGAATACACAGTTATCTCTGGTGAAAAGAAAGACATTCAGGTTGAGTTTGATGGTGAGTTTTGTCTTCCTTTACCTTGACAGAATATGACCAATAACTATGGTATAGATCAGGGGTCTTCAACGTTTTTCAGGCCAGGGACCCCCAAACTTATGGCGAGATGAGCAGGGACCCCCTACTATATAAATTGCATAACATTTTGTTTATAATATACTGGGCCTAGTGCCAAATAAACATAGCTACCCTGTTATTGTGTCGATGGCACACATCCTCCCACATTAGTGAGATGTATCTTCTTTTCAATTACTCCTGACTGACACGATCCAACGGATGACGGAGGAGGAGTCTGGCGCATGGAGTTGTGTTGACAACATAGATGTTATAGTGAGATTGACAGGTCAACAAACCAATCACACCGCTAGCAAGTTGTTAAGATTGTAGGTAGTAGCATGCTAACATTAGCTAGGAGGCTCACACACCTCGCAAATCCTCACTTATTTTTCAGTTACAATTAACGTTTTTTGACCTTGTACAGTGTCTATTTCTCTTTATTTTTTTATTTTTTTTAAAATCTAAGCAAAAAAATGTCAAACTAACAATGTACAAACAAGACCAGCTATGGAGTTTCGCGCTCTTTAGACTTGAGCAGAAACGCGATCTGATTGGCTAGTGCCTGTGCATGAAAGGTGCTGTGAGTGAACCGGTGCCCAGCTTGAGAGAGCTCCTGTGGGTAGCTGAATGTGTCGATTGGACTGAAAGATAACGTCTTCTCGATCAATTTATACGTTCGCTACAATATGTTGGATTTATGTTAATGTGAATTTAAAGGGAATAAATACAATTCTGATTTGGAAGACATTTAAATTTGTGGAAAAAAAATTGGTTGGATTTTTTTTTTTTAAATATTAAAAAAAATTATCTTATCAACCAAAGATTTCGCGACCCCCCTGCAGTACCTCCGCGGACCCCCTGGGGGTCGCGGACCCCCTGTTGAAGACCCCTGGTATAGATGATTATTTCACATCTATACAAAGCATTTACTGAGCAGTTCAAGATTATTCAGGGATGTTATTTAAAGTTAACTAAACAATTAACAAAAAGCTATGACTCTAAAATGTTGTACGTGGGTGAAATAGGCACCAGTGTGATTGACAGGTCATGAATCTTCACGTTGACAGTCAGATTTAAGTACACGTCTTCAATCTACATGGTGACAGTCAGATTTAAGTACGCATGTCTAGAATCTACATGTTGACAGAGTCAGATTTATGTATACATGTCTTTCTTGAACAGAGGCTGAGAAGGAGCTGGAAGACTTGAAGAGAAAACATGAAACTCTCTCTGAAGAAACGACAGAACTTAAGCACAACCTGAATCGTAAGTTGCTGTTGGAATGCCTCAGCTCCATGGAAACTTCAAACTAGCCAACGTATTCTAACATTAGCCATGCTTGAAGCTAGCTGACTATCTCATTCAAACTAGCCAAAGTATTCTCTTATTAACCATGCTTAAAGCTAGCTGGCTTTCTCATTCCAACTAGCCAAAGTATTCTCTCATTAACCATGCTTAAATCTAGCTGGCTATCTCATCCAAACCAGTCAAAGTAATCATGGTCTGACTGACTGACTGACTGACTGACATATCCTTTTGGGAGGTTGGCAGACTCTTGTGGGGGCTAAATGCTAACATTGGTAACAGAGGATTTAGAATTAAGGAAATGTAAAGGCAAACTCTTCAACTTGATTCTAACTAATGCTTAATTTTCTTTGAACAGAAACCCAGGCAAATTGGGACGATGTGAAAAAACTACACACTGTTCTCCTTAGAGAGAAATCCCACATCCAGACCGAGCTTCACCGTAAGTCATCATTAGTCCTCCTTCTCTCTCATTCTCTCCCCCTCCCTCTCTCTTATTCTCTCTCTACCACCGTCCCTCCCTCTCTCTCTCCCTCTCTTATTGTCTCTCTCCCACCCTGCCTCCCTCTCTCTCCCTCATTCTCTGTCTCCCACCCTACCGCTCTCATTCTCTCCCCCCTCTCTCCCACCCTCTCTCTCTCTCTCGCCCTCTCTCATTCTCTCTCTGCCTCCCTAAATCTATCAAGATGTTCTCTCTCCTTAGAGAAAAGTCCAACATCCGAGCCTCACAACTGAGCCTCATTGTATGTCTTGACTACCATCCAGACTGAGCCTCACCGTATGTCATGACTTGCACCTTTTGCATCTAGACTGAACCTCACTGTATGTCATGACTAGCACCTTTTGGAGGGCTTAGATCATGTCCTTGACATAAATTGAATGTTTTTGAATTTTAAAAACTGATTTAGAGGTAAAGACTCAATTTAATAAAAAAATCAGTAGGCTACTGTAGGTTTTTGGTTTATAAACTGCCACAAACAAATCATATCTTGTGCGATTTAGAAAAGCCTTAAATCAGACCCCCCCCCCCCAGTTATCCAGGTGAGGAAGAACAGCACCTGTGCTAATGACTGGGAGTACTTCAGGGAGAGGTGCTACTTCTTCTCCAACGACTGGCTGAACTGGACCAGGAGCAGGGACTCCTGTGTGTCCATGGGAGGCCATCTGGCCATCATAGAGACCGAAGAGGAACAGGTACGTGACCTTTTACCTTAGAGACTGAGGAGGAACAGGTATGTGACGTTTAACCTTAGAGACAGAGGGGGAACAGGTGCATATCATTGCAGTCACACATCTAGAGACTGAGGGGGAACAGGTGCATCTCATTGCAGTCACACATCTAGAGACTGAGGGGGAACAGGTACGTCTCAATGCAGTCACACATCTTTGTGCAAAGACCGAATAGAGCTTGACCTTAAACCTTAGAGACTGAGGAGGAACAAGTGCATCTCATTGCAGTCACACATCTATAGACTGAGGAGGAACAGGTACGTCTCAATGCAGTCACACATCTTTGTGTAAAGACCAAATACCTTTAACCTTACCATATCTATTCATCTGTGGGATGTAAATGTTTTGTATAGTGATACCATCCTCAGCTTATATTGACAGATTAGTCCTACTATGTATGTATTATTTATGTTATATGTAGTGTATATACTGTATTGTCTATATGTCTGTCTGTCTCTCGGTCTATCTATGAGGTATTCTTGACTAATTCTGCTGGAGGCTACTGGATTGGCCTGAGTGACTCTTCCCAAAAGGGCGACTGGCGTTGGATGGACAACTCTCCCCTCAGAGATCCAAAGTCAGTGACTCCCACACGTATTATTTGTTTTCTTATTACATGTTCTCAGTTTATGTACATGGCAATGACAAAACATGTTCTCTGAACAGCATTTGAAAGCAAGTGACTCAGTAAACGTGATAAAGTGCCCATACCCTGGCCATGGGCGTGACTCTCAGAGAGGACAGATACATGTAGTCTTCTTCTGTGCACAGGTTCTGGGGCGAAGGCCAGCTGAATGATGATAAAGATCCTGATGACGACCCGATTGAGGAAAAGTGTGTTATTCTCTCATGGACCGACAAATTCTGGGACACTGTGTCGTGTGCAGGACAGTACAAAAGAATCTGCGAGAGCAAGGCAGCAGACTGGCTGTGATAGAAGATTACCAAATGATTGTGGTTCATAAGAGATTACCAATAATTGTGGATTATAGGTATTTATAAAACACAGATTTATGGGTCACTGTAAATGGAAGACTTGCAGAGGGGAACATAGGTAGGTTTGTAATGTATCCTGTTACTTTTTGTATGTTGTTATGCTCACATCTGATTTCATCCACATTTCAAGTCACTTGTACCAAAAGTGACACGTGCCCTACCTCTGGTTATTGATATTGTGCATTATTTTTTATACTTTCAAGCGTTTGTAAATAATATTTAAGTGTTACATGTTCTCAATAAAGTCAGATTATTTGCTTCATCACTCACTGAAAAATTAAACAGGCTTGTAAAAGACACTGAATACTTACAGCCACTCTGTTGCCTTACATCTATTTAGTCAGAGTAGAGCCGTCATACATAAAGACAGAGGGCCTACAATGGAGCTTTGCTCTCCCACATGATATGCTTTCTGAGTGAGTGAAATACACTTCTTTGTGCACTTTTATTGAGGCAAGCTGAGAGACTGAAGTGTCCAGGGTGTTTTTGTGAGCAAAGGTGTGAAGTTGCACTTGAGACAGAAGTCCTGGAGTCAGAAGTGTCTCTGAGATGGTGGAACTGTAGTGTACTTGAGTCAGAAGCGTCTCTGAGATGGTGGAACTGTAGTGTACTTGAGTCAGAAGCGTCTCTGAGATGAGGGAACTGTAGTGTACTTGAGTCAGAAGCGTCTCTGAGATGGTGGAACTGTAGTGTACTTGAGTCAGAAGCGTCTCTGAGATGAGGGAACTGTAGTGTACTTGAGTCAGAAGCGTCTCTGAGATGAGGGAACTGTAGAAGTCCTGGAGTCAGAAGTGTCTCTGAGATGAGGGAACTGTAGTGTACTTGAGTCAGAAGCGTCTCTGAGATGAGGGAACTGTAGAAGTCCTGGAGTCAGAAGTGTCTCTGAGATGGTGGAACTGTAGTGTACTTGAGTCAGAAGTGTCTCTGAGATGAGGGAACTGTAGTGTACTTGAGTCAGAAGCGTCTCTGAGATGGTGGAACTGTAGTGTACTTGAGTCAGAAGCGTCTCTGAGATGGTGGAACTGTAGTGTACTTGAGTCAGAAGCATCTCTGAGATGAGGGAACTGTAGAAGTCCTGGAGTCAGAAGTGTCTCTGAGATGGTGGAACTGTAGTGTAAAGTTTAATGATGGAGACGTTACAATATGCTCTGATAGACAACAAACAACTGTACTCAGTCTGACTAGTCCTGGTTGATATTTGTATAGGACAAATACATAAGAAATGTGTAACATACATATGAATTACACAAATATAATCATTAATATAATATGTTGATAACTGTTATCTGCAGGAGCTGCCTTAGATATGGTGCAACAGGTAGCAACATAGCACCATGCTAAATAGACTAAGCCAGCGGTTTTTGAACTGGTTTTGTCCCACGGACCACCATTCTGACTAGAAAGTAATTTGCGGCCCACTGATGTGCCTGTGCGCCTGTGAGTGCTTGTAACCGCGGCCATGCCCCTCCCCCCGCACACATATTTTGCCTATAAAACTTAGATATGTGAAATTGTCAGGGTGGATCACTAACCGCCGCCGTCACACCTCCTCCCCCCGTGCACATATTCTGCCTGTAGCACTTGTCAGTGTAATATTTATATATACGTATATATTATGCAGGTGCCACTAGGCCTGTGCTGAGAATCAATAATAGAATTATTTTTTTTTTTTTACAGTTAAGGCACCAAGACTGTTGATAAAACTAACTTTAATAGCTATGTGATGTGTAAAATATGATCTGCAAATCCCAGTCAGGGCCTGCAGATCCCAATAGCAGACAGTCAGGGCCTGCTAAACCTTCCTGTATGGCGTGTGTGCGTGTGTGTGTGTATGGGGGGAGGGGGAGTAGTTTGGTGACTGGGGTGTGACTGGTGTGAATGCGAGAAAGAGAGAAGTGCAAGTCTGTACGGTCCCTTTCATTTCTCGTAAACGAGGCGCTGTCTGTTTATCAAGATGTCCAGTGATCCAGTGTATGCCGTTGTAAACTACCACACGAAAGAAAAATCAGGTCAAATGACCTCAGCGGAAGCTGGTAAGTGTATTTCTCAACTTCCTCTCAAATTAGGGTGAGCACAAATGCACTGTCTTCCTATACGGTGAACAAACTCAAGCATCAGTAAAATCACACTATTTTGATTATCTGTGTAAATTGTAACAAACTTCACATTGCCAGTCCTTATTAGATTTAGTTTCCCCTTGAGTTTGATAGCCCTTATAGTAGTTGTGATTTTACAGTCAGGGAACTGAAATACTCTTTTTTGAAAATCTGTGTCGTCTATGGACCATTGAGCACACAGACTTTGACACATGGTCTTGTAATAATTTTGTTAAATGACACCTCATGTATAATTGGATAAATTACTGTTTGAAATCTATACCTCTCAATACAAATATATATGGGCCATTCTACCGAATTCGTGTAATATGCAGTCCCTCAACAATAAAAACTATTTACAAAACAATTAGGTATTTAGGCATAGATATTTAATTAGAAAATGTTATGGTCTATATAAACCCAATGCATTACATGAGATAGTGATAAGCTAAATATATACAAAATCATCATTTATAGGGTACTTTCTATTGGGAAGTAGCTGTCCCCAACCCTGACATCTAAATTTCAATGCCTTTAAATAACACTTTTCAATTTTTTTAAATTTTTTTCAATGATTTAATTTCAAAGATCTTTATGATTGGGTTGAAACAGAACTTGGAATATTTAGATTTATTGTGGGTTTAATTTTTAAATCAATTTTCTATACTCAAAAAATCATGTCCCTAGTTTTCATGTCACTACCGAAACACAAGAGTTTTAGTCCATTGGCTGAGCCTGTGTTTTAGCCACGACTCTGCATTTTTGACCATGCAGTGACACTGCATCTCTGACCCTCATGGTTGAATGGTAAGTAGCTAAATCCCATAGTTTTTATATAAATGTGTTCCAAAGTCTGAAAATCGACGTGTAACCTTAAGAATTGTCACTACCGAAACGCATGTTTTCTTCAATTAAGTAAACCTTTTGGGGTTTCATGGAAAATCTTATGTTTGTATGTGTGTTCACCTCTTCAAAGATGTGTTTGCATGCCGTGTACTTGTTAGAATTCTTTATTTATGCTTAAAGTTAGCTAGAATTATCACTACCGAAACAGTCACTACCGAAACATATGGTAGTGACCTGATGATTTCAGTAGTGACAAAATGAATTGGTAAGTAGTTCAATCCCATAATTTTTAAATAAATGTGTTGTGTGGACTAAAGGGCGGCCCAGAGCACCTTTTGGAAGATTTTGGGAGAGAAATGAACATCCATCCAACAGTGCAGTCACTACCGAAACACTGGATGTCACTACCGAAACAGTGCAGCACTACCGAAACACAGGATGTTTTGTAAAAAATTAAGTATATTGAGTAATCAACTAAAATGTTATGATACTGATTGGATTAATGTATGTTCAATTTCATCAATGAACAACTCTGGAATCAATATGATCAGTATTTAGCATTTTACAAAGAAATATTACACTTAGATTTTGATGAATTGTATAAATTGAACTTGAAAATTTGGTAAAAAATTCATTTTTATGGATTTCATTGTGAAAACCTTCAAGAAATATTTGTAAAAATACTCTTCAGAGAAGGGAAGGAAACACAATCTGAACAGGTCAATATTAATACTTTTTTACTATAGTAAATGTGATGTTTCGGTAGTGACAATTTTTGGAAGAGGAAAAACATTCCAACACATTCTGAAAATACAATATAAAAATTGACTGTTCTTTTACTAGATAAGTGTAGCCTGACGATGTCATACTCATGATTCTAGTCAGAATATGAGTCTGATACCGGACCTTTGGGCTGTGATTACGGGGCGTGTTTCAACGAACCAGGAAAGAAAATGCCTATTCGCTGAATTGGATACCTAGAACCAATCAGAGCAACGTAGTAGCCTATTACCATCTGATAGATTAAACTTTTACCTGATCCCTAGGAAGGACGGCAAAAACATCTTTTCAATGACAAATGCCTTAATCGCGTTTCTCTGTTCCTCTTTCAAAATGAATGCGCTGTCAATGTCTGTTGAGATATGCCTGCTCACGTTAATTAATTAGCATTAAGGCTACAAGCTACAGTTTATTTCGATGGGTTTTTTGTGTACACGTTAGCAATGATATAACAATAATGGTCTAGAGAACTTTAGTTAAGACAAACAATACTCTGTAACATTCGTGTTGCACATGCACAACTAACCGAGTCAATGTAGACATTAAAAAGTCGTGTAGATAGCTTAATTCACATAAAATATTCCCCACTAAGCACCCGAGACGCGGCCATCTTGGTCGGAGTTCGAATCTACCGGTTAATTCAACTCAAGCGTTGGTATCTGTCCATCAACGTATAAAGCCCGCCCTGCCAATTTGATTGGTCCGGTTTGATCCTACCGATGAAACTCTCTCCCAATTAGCCCAGAGCCAGACCAAATCTCCCTGACAAAAAATTTTGTGGGCGGGGTTTGGGCTGGTATCCAGGCTAAGATAAGTGTACTTTAGATATGGCACAATATACATACGGACAAAGTTTTGGGAATAAAACATAAAAAAAATCCAAATATTTCCGACCTGACTTTGCACCAATTCGGTAGAATGGCCCATATACAAAAAAAAAATGACATTTAGCACACACGCTCATGATTCAGGCTCATGTACCAGTGCCCTTAAAAAGGCCCATAGTCATTTTTCATCTTGACATAAAGTTGATCTGCTTCTGAGTGAGTTGATGACTTCCTATAGTCCTGTTCCCATGGTAACTAACTCAGAGGATGAGATGTGCAGATCTGTGGACCATGTCACCTGAACTGCAATTCTGCTTCTTAATTCCTTCCCCAAACTTCAGAAACAACCACTGATGATGCCACATACTCAAACATCCACATGCCCGTATCAGGGAGACCCGGCCAACATGAGGGAGACAAGGGTGAGTGTGTGTGTGTGTGTGTGTGTGTGTGTGTGTGTGTGTGTGTGTGTGTGTGTGTGTGTGTGTGTGTGTGAGTGTGTGTGTGTGTGTGTGTGTGTGTGTGAGTAAAGGGTGAGTGTGAGTGATGTGTGGAAGTAGGGCTGGGTTCTGGAGACATAACGGAACTCAAGTGTTAAAGCTTAAACAAGAACAGGAAGTAATTTGCATGCTTTATTTAGAGTCACATCTTGTGCTCTATTGAGAGTCTGCAGTCACATCCTGTGCCACTGTTGCCATGTCAACCACAAATGTACCCTTTTAGTTATTACAGTAGCCATGTTAACACTTCGGTTCAGTTAGTGTTGATACTGACCATTTGTGGTTACACTTTAAATGAAGGGCACTACATATTATATCTTGCAATACAGATCCCAGCTTCTCAATATGACCAGGCAAACCTCAACATGATCCTAAATGTATATGATATTCTATTGACACTGGAAGCTCATATCATGGGTACATTTTGTGATGTGATAAAAAAGGTGCGGAGGTCTGAATGGGTCTTATTTTCACAGTTATCATCTGAATTCCTGTACTAACTGTGTAAGCTGTTCTATCTCTTGTGGAAACTGATGGAAACTCTTCATACATTGTCAAACATGTTTAACAACGGATAGTCATCAACTACAGTTTCCATCTAGATATTGACTTCTGCTTTTTGTGATTTCCACCTGCAGGGAGGCACTGTGTCATCTACTCAAAAGTCAGTCTTCCCAATCAGGGTATGTTAGGTGTGTGTGTTTATATGTGAGTGTGTGTGAGTGTGTGTGTGTGTGTGTGTGTGTGTGTGTGTGTGTGTGTGTGTGTGTGTGTGTGTGTGTGTGTGTGTGTGTGTGTCTGTGTGTGTGTGTGTGTGTGTGTGTGTGTGTGTGTGTGTGTGTGTGTGTGTGGTTTCTGTATTTTGTGTGCGGTTGTCTGTACAAGACAATATGTATCAGGCCTCAGTGATAAGTTGTTGGTGTTTTAAATATTGTCATTATATCCGTCTGTGCTATTATGTTTGTATAGAGTTTTAAAAGTTTTAAGTATATGCTATTATGTTTGTATACAGTTTTAAGTGCTCAGTGCATTGACATTATAGGCCTGCCATGTCTCTTATAGCACATGTGGTTGTAGTACAAGGAAAAGGTCATGGAGTTTTGTTAAAATGATAGCTTAGCACATATCCTCATGTGGTTTCCTGAGTTCAGATGATCCTCGACCCACTACTACACGTGACTCGGATGACCCCGCTCCCATAACAGCATCAGTGGAGAGGTTCCAGTGGAGAGTCTTTCTGAAACCCACAGTCTGGCTTCTATTTCTCACTGCTCTTCTACTGCTTATGGTCTTCACTCTGGGTGTGCTCTGTAAGTACAGACACTTGTACTCTTATCTGTAAGTACAGATACTTGTGCTCTTTACTGTAAGTACAGACACTTGTGCTCTTCTCTATAAGTACCTTTTTTTGCCTCTAACAATCATTTATTCATTTGTGAATATGTCATTTAGAAGCATGCAAATGGTATGACATATTTAGATGTTTCTTTTGTCACTGACCAGTGGGTGGCACTGCAGATGATGGGGGTCATATGAGGTCAATGTATTAGGCAGATATTAATGTGGGGGCCTAGTCTCAATGCCAATTAGAGTGCCTAGGGTTCTTTAACTCATCACATGAACCTGCCTAGGGTTCTTAAACTCATCACATGAGCCTGCCTAGGGTTCTATTTTACTTGGTTTTCATGCTCTGCCATGAAGCAAAGTGCAAAAGTACAAAGGTTTGACAGTAAGAAAGTACAAGGGTTTAAAAGCCAAACAGAGTCTAAGGTACACATAAGCAAGTATGCTTTTTATACTTTTAGCATCAGTGGTGGTGAAAATGGTTTTGATACTGTTGGCATCGGGGTGGTGATTGTGGTTTTCTTTCAATAACCCCTTGATCAGATGCCACAAGTGAACGTTCACATACGGAGAGACTGCATGCTCTTCAGAAGAACAACACTGGTGAGTACGAGGTGACGACAGATCAATTAAAAACAAGGTTAACACATTATTTAATATATAGCCTAACTATGTCATTAACATGGCAGGGGCGATACTATAACCACAACTTATAGCCATGACACTTAAGGCCCATTGATATTACATCGACATATTACAATTATTAGTAACTATCATAAACCCCATCACAGGCTTACAAGTTGCCCTGGCATCAGAATGTATTCGTGTTGATGGTGGCCAGTGATCTTTATATGACACTGGAATAACAGATGACCATTATATTTTACTGTGAGCTCACAACACAACTTCTGGATGCCTTCAGAAGGAACTCTTGGGTAAAGCACTTTCACAGTGATTCAAAATACAACTATTGGCAAGCAAATATGATCCACAATACAATTAATGGCAAGCAAATATGATTCTAAGTTCAACAATCACTCAAACAGTAGATATTATATCTGTTGATCATACAATACTGTTGACACTGTTCACTGTTGTCATGGCAAAGTCTCGTAGTTGAATACCCAGTAATCAAATCTCCAGCAGCCATCTAACCTTGTCTGTTGTGTGTACTTAGAAGTGAAATCAATACTGATACTACTGCTTGACTATACTGTAAAAAATACTTCGATGTTCACCTTCCATCCACTGACCAGAGGTACACAAACGGCTGGTGCAGTTACAGAGTGTGCTAAACAGTAGTTCTGAAGAAAAGACACAGCTGAAGCATCAACTCAACAGTAGTTCTGAAGAGAAGACACAGCTGAAACATCAACTCAACAGTAAGTCATCATTCATTTGCTATCAGTTCGGCTAAATATTCATGGCTGCATTATCAACTCTGTGTGCATTGTTTTCTGCCACCAAAATACTGAGTAATTTATTATTTTTTACATAATACACAATCCAGACATGTTCTGAATGAAACTCTGTTTGTTTGTAAAGAGACTGAGATGAACTTGACAGAGTTACAGAGGAATTACACAGCTCTCTCAGAGGAAAACACAGTCTTCCAGACTAAACTTGACCGTGAGTTATGTCTGGTTCTTCTTAGACACCATGAGTCATCATCATGATATGAGTGAATTCTTGATTTATGAAATGACTTCTGTACACTGTAATAAGGATACTTGATATGAAGTTTTCTTGTCTGCTTTTAAACCCCAATATTGCTCGGCTTGGCTGTTAAAACAGTAGAAGATTCAAGACAAACCTTCCTCCATACATGGTTTACACATGCTAATCAATTACTTATGCAGATGGCTGGGAGTATTTCAGTGGAAAGTGGTATTACTTTTCCACTGATAAGAAGACCTGGGCTGAAAGTAGAGATGCCTGTGTGACTAAGGGAGGAGACCTGGCCATCATAGAGAGTGAAAAGGAACAGGTGGACTTCTAGTCTTGTCCTGACACAAGCCGTCTATCATCATAATACCATAAGCTCTATTATAATATACTGTATAATTCTTTTTTTCATTTCATTGTAGCAATACATAAATGCCCACTCAGGGGATTACTGGATAGGACTGAGGACAAACTCTGATAATGGATGGCACTGGGTGGACAAGAAACTGCTCACAAGCCCCAGGTTAGTACTCCTGGGGCCGTATTCACAAAGCCTTTTATCTTACCACTAGGAGTGCTCCTAACTCGCGCTAAAACCTTTTACGTAGGAGTAATTTCTTAAAAGTGATTCACAACGGCTCTGAGACCTACTCATACTAAGGATAATACCAACTCCTAAGCTTAAGATAAAAACTCCGTTGCTATGGATGACGTCGGTTCTCATGCACGAGTTTAGAAGGGGTGAGGACGGTGATTGGTTGTTGACAGGCTCTCTCATTAAAAACTCATTTGTGACGTCTCTCTAACAATCCCACTATATCGACTGAAAATAAGAGAATAACCTAGGCTTCAAATTAAGTCATATTAAATAGTTATGGACAGTGCAGTTAGCAGAATGCACACGCATGATGACAAGTTTGTGCATCCAACGGGAATGACACTTAGCACGTTACAGTTTTTCACTGTTGCTAAAACCCGTTTTTCAAAACAGTAACGTCTTTCTCAAAACTGCACACAGAAAATTGAAAACCTCACACACAAAATGCTAAACCTGACACTCCCTTTGCAAGATGACTCTTTGCTATCAAATCTCTTAACAGTTCACAAAATGGAACTCGTGTTTTCATTTGGTACACACAGCCATATTTTCAAAACACACACACATACATTAATTTAGTACACACAACTAAGCATTAGCTGCACACTACCAAGCATTTACAGCACACAGAAGTGCAAAATTGGAAACACAATCATCGAAACACACCATATGAATGACAATGACTCATTGAGCCCTTTCTCCTTTTGTAAAATTTATCAGTGTAGGCCTACATTTTTCATAGTCAAACATAAAACAGCAATACCGTTGTTCTCACAAACCATATTTACAATTTTAGTCTCCTGTTCCACCAGATTGTATTGACATAAAATTGTATACAAAATGCTTATAGTTTTTCTCAATTGCTTACACACATTTTTTGAAAGCATGCCTCGTTCTCAAAACTCTAAACACAAATTCCAAAGCAACTAACTGAAAATGCAAAACCCTTTATATCTCCTGGAAAATGCTACTTTGCTTTCAAAAAATATTGAAAGTGTGTTTTCTTCCTCCACAGTGTGGTTCTCTTTCAGTCCTGCAAAATACAAATACTGTGAGCACACTACGTATATTATATTGATATGCAGTATTACAGTACACAAGGCAAACAGATTTCGTACTTGTTCTCCATCCTGAAGGTTCTAATGAAAAACCATGAAAACATGGTCTACCACAGCGGCCCAAATCTCATTAGAGATGACCATTCTTCTTCTTCTTTCTCCTGATCCTCCTCCTTCTTCACCTTGTCCTCATTCTGTTCCTCCTCCTTGTCCTCCTCTTCCTTCTCTCTGTCCTCCTACTCTTCAACCTCCTACTCCTCCTCCTTCTTGTCCTCCTCTTCTTCCTCCTCTCACTCTTACCCCTCTCCTTCTCTGGTTGTGGATCTTTTCAAAGTTTTCAATAGTTTATCCAACAAAACAGAGGCTCAAGACACTTTAATGGTGCAGTCCTCACTGCAAATTGGTCAAAAGACCTGAAAGTTTAGAGATTTGACTATTTGTGGTTTGCAGGTTGATGCTTTGAGATTTTACTTGAAAATTGTGTGCAACAACAGAACTTTGTGTACACTGTTTTGACAACAACGTGATGTGTAATTGACATCAGTGTGTTCACAAGGAAAATCGGACTCTAATGTAGATAAGGGAATCTTAAGTATTTCCCACTTGGGGCGAGCGATTGATACATGACGTGAAGGTTGTGCAGATTGTGCCGAATTTTCGCTTCATACTTTTTAACAATAGTGAAAAACTGTAAGAGAAATATAAAGCGATCAATATAAAATATGGCAATTGCATGTAATCAAGGCAGTAATAATTAAAGCACCCAGCAAACTGTTAGGATATTATATTTCCAGCCCTTGACCACTTCAAATATCAGCACATACGGCCCTTCAAGCCCTCCAATCTTAATTGATCAAAGCGAAACGAACGTGAACCGTAGCCTAGGCGAAAGCCTACTGGTCCCAGGACCAATAGCCACTGTCACCCCAGCGGCATCCAGCTGGTAAGTTCTCAAAAACCTGCGACCGCTCTCCGTTGAAATGCACGAGTCTTCGGTACATCCAGGCCACGGTGGACGAATTATTGTAATGTGTGTCCCGTCACTGGACATTCCTGCGATCGCCATGGAATTTACTTTGATCTTGTGTAATTGGCGATTGTCCAAAGGCAACTGGATAAACTGTTGGATGATGTGGGGTCTACAGTGCGTTGATAGTTTGATGAATTAAACGGCTGACTGATGATTCCCAGTGTCGTCATTTGCGTTTTCCCGAAGCCAAATAGGTTATCTTTATGTTTCCAAACATTTTACTTCGGGACACATCGTTGTTTAAAGGCGTCATCGCATCCCGCGCTAATTCTACGACAATATTAATACCTACGGTTTAAGCAATGTCTTTTATCAATTCCAAGTCGGCTGCAGCCATCTTACGATTTTTTGTGAATAGGTCTTAGTGATTTAGGAGTCCTCATGAGGAGTTTTAAGCTGTCCTAGACTTAGGTGCTACTTTTAGGGATAAAATATTTTGTGAATTGCTCTTAGTAAAAAAAATTAGGAGTCCTACATTTAAGACTGACACGCCCATTATTTTTAGGAGTTTCTCCTAAATTCGCCACTTATGAGCTACTTTTAGCCCTAAGATTCTTTGTGAATACGGCCCCTGATGTTTATTTTTCTCCTTTGATGTAACATTTAGCGTGTGGTTTCATTATTGTAGATGATTGTGGTGTCTTACATCCCTGCAGTGATTTTAAGGTGTCTTTAGCCCAGCGATACACATGTATCGGTAAATAGTAGATTCTATTTTTCTATCTAATTTGAATTACATTTTGTAACAACTCAGTGGTTTTCTAGTTATGTTAAAGTGTGTGTGGTCACGTCAATAAGGAATCCACAAGTAGTCATATTATTTGCATCTTTACCCATAAGCAGAGGTGCTGATAACTGTACATTCTTGTCACTGAACATATTAAATGGGTGGAGGTTAAGGGAGAGCACACTTGCGTATCAGTAACTGCATTATGTTGATCAAGTAAACCTTCAGTTGAATGGATTATGGCATAAGGTCAATGTGATTTGTGACTTTTAAAATCATCTCTATTATCAAACCAAACAACATGATTGTCCTTTAAAACTACAAATACTTCTGCCACGCTTGTTTTCTCACTTGGCATAATTTTGTGCACAGATATTGGAGCTATGAAGAGTCTAAAAGGACTGGATGGAATAATTGTGGGAGGATATCTCAAGTGAGAGCATATTATCTACACACTTGGAAACAGAGCTGGTGTGGTGACAGTTTCCAAAGGGTTTGCGAATGTAAAAAAGTTGTCTGACTATCACAGGCCTGTGAAGCTGAAAGAGTGGTGGCGTCTGTGAATGAACACAAAGACTTTGTTCATGTTTAGAGGAAAGTTGTATTGTCTTCTGAAATGCTCTTCTTGCCCACATGGCCAGCTAATGTCATGCCATTAACAATACTGTATTTTTAACCAACATTTTGTCAGTACATTTATCTATTTTTTTATATTAACTTCCCCATTCTAAACCCTGTTTTTGTGTACTAAGGTGTATTAACATTTAAGTTAACATCTTATCCCTCCCCTAAAATCTGCATTAAATAGCAGTTTGAAAAAGTCACAATGCTTTTTGTCCCTCTTTGTATTGAGCATTCTTGTAACGCTATATGAAGGTAGGAAACAAACAGTACTTTGTCCAGCTTTCTTAAGTACATGTTACAGAGCACACACCTTAAAGGCACCCAGTGCAACATTATAGGCTTGAGACCCAGTGCAACATTATAGGCTTGAGACTCGAAAAATAAACATTCAATTTCTAGTCTTTTTTACAAGTAATAAGTTTCAATAGGGTCCCTCTTCTCTCCTTCTCTCCCTTACCCCCTCTTCCCTCTCTTCTTTTATCCCTTACTCCCTCTTCCCCCTCTCCTTTCATTCCTTACTCACTCTTCCCTCTCTACTTTTATAACTTACTCACTCTTCTCTCTCTCCCCTACTCACTCTTCCTTCTCTCCCTTACTCACTCTTCCCTCCCTCCTTTTATCCCTAACTCACTCTTCCCTCTCTCCCTTACTTACAATTCCCTCTCTCCTGAATCCGTCTCTCTGATTATAGTGAACATACAGTGAGCTACTACACACACATCTGATATACTGAGGTCAACATTATTCCACACATCTGATATACTGAGGTCTACACTACTACACACACATCTGATATATTGAGGCCTACTACACACACACATATGATATACTGAGGCCTACACTACTACACACACATCTGATATACTGAGGCCTTCCACACACTCATCTGATATACTGAGGCCTACTACACACACATCGGATATACTGAGGTCTACTACACACACACATCTTATATACTGAGGTGTACACTACTACACACACATCTGATATACTGAGGCCTACTACACACTCATCTGATATACTGAGGCCTACGCTTCTACACACACATCTGATATACTGAGG
This sequence comes from Sprattus sprattus, assembly GCF_963457725.1. Lineage (NCBI taxonomy): Eukaryota > Metazoa > Chordata > Actinopteri > Clupeiformes > Clupeidae > Sprattus > Sprattus sprattus. Next base: position 12,347,300 of record NC_137919.1, read on the forward strand.
TCTACACTACTACACACACATCTGATATATTGAGGCCTTCTACACACACACATCTGATATACTGAGGCCTACACTACTACACACACATCTGATATACTGAGGCCTACTACACTACTACACACACATCTGATATACTGAGGCCTACACTACTACACATAGTACATCTGATAAACTGAGGCCTACACTACTACACACACATCTGATATACTGAGGCCTACACTACTACAAACACATCTTATATACTGAGGTGTACACTACTACACACACATCTGTTATACTGAGGCCTACACTACTAAATGTTTTCCTTATGTGTTCACATTGTTGTTAATACTTTGTCATAAAAACTAATACAGGGATTATACTCATGGCTAGATTTCTCTACACAACTTGTAAAATGCAGCACATTATCTCACTCTCCCATGGCATGAGGTGGTCTGATGAAAGGCAAGTCTAGAGCTGCCAGGTGTAGACACAGTTTATGACTGTAGCAATACATTTCTTTGTCTTCAAAGTTGGACCAATGTTTTGCAGCATTGATATCCATTACAGACATCAAAATGGAGAAAACCACCAATATACAGTGAATAAGGCTATTGATTTCTCTTTTTAGTTGTCTTCATTTGCACATTTGGCATTGAGGAAATCTAAAAGTAACGGAATGAAATCAAGTAACATTAATTTACTATTGTGATACTTGGATTAGGTTACTGAATACAATTTTATACAGGTAATCAGTAATTGAATCAGATTACATTTTTTAAGTTATCCTCCCAACCCTAATTGTCATCTTCGTCTGAATCAGATCAAGGCCACATCCAACAGGAACGATGGTAAATGGCACTTAATACCAGAGATCACCTTGCAGTCCCTCATTTGAAACTCTCTCAAAGGTTTCTACTTCCTCATTCACCCGCTAAGTCACACTCCAATAAGATGGCTTGCAGAGTAGAGAATGCAGGGCCGGAGAAATACTAAATGTTATCCATTCTGGGTTGTAGCTCATGATGGTGTAGCTTTCAGCACAGGCTTTTGGATATTGATACTGTCTAAGATCAGCACAGACAACAAGAAGAAAGATTATGTTTAATCAACCGATATGATAATTCTTATTTATTTTTTAATTAAGTTTTGGCCCTTTGCCTTTTTAATTGTGTGCAAAAGGCTGCCTCCACCAGCTGCATCCAGCGGTGCACCCCACTGTGCAAGCCACCAATTTACATATCTGCATTTAATTCAAAGCCGTAACATTAGTCGTGTACATATCATATTCATTTGGGTTGGATATAATGGTTCATCTTTATTGTATTTAATTGTTAATATTTATATATATATATATATATATATATATATATATATATATATTTGTCATTTGAATCATTTAATAGAAACCACGGTTCAAACACAGACTCATGTGTGATAGAAGTCGTTTACACCGATAATTCTGTGAGTGTGTTAGATACCCAATGATCACACACACACACACACACACACACACACACACACACACACACACACACACACACACACACACACACACACACACACACACACACACACACACACACACACACACAGACACACACACCTCACAGACACACACAGACACACACAGACCCACACACACTAACACATACACACACACAGACACACACACACACACACACTGGGAAAATGTGTGTCTGTACTGTAAGTACCCAGCATGCAAAGTGCTGCAGATCACCACTGAAAGAGACTCCTGTCCTGAGAATGAAGCTGGTTGTCATGGCCATTCGCTGCATCATCCTGGGTATATGGGCCTTTTAAAATTGCAGTAGAGTTTGCACTCAAATCTTCATTTTCACATGGAGAGATTAGGTCAGTATATAGCATGCAGAGAGATGCTGATGCATTAACCACATTAGCCACGTCCATGTGTGACACATTTTCTCACTTTCTCACTTGAGTTATGCTTTTCATGATGCAGTTAGGTGAAAACATGCATACTTTTGGACATTAAAATAAGAAGCCGTGGTTTTATACTCAGGCAGCAAACATACTGTACTTATGAAATTATATATCTGTACTATGTTTTGGATAAAAGGATATGAAGAATGCATGTTATTCAATAGGACACGCATGAGCTTTAACTGCAGGGCTGCAGAAGGTTTTTCAAAGTCAATATATAAACCGCGGGTATGTTACTGTGAGTAATTTCTACATTAAATATCTATCATATGTGATAATAATAAATATATGACAACATCATGGTCCACAGTGCAAAACCCCGGTCCAATTTGAGGAACAGGCAAGAATAGTGCTTACTTCTTGTGAGGTTATTAAAGAGGACATATAGGGGAACTCTCACACAAATGCAAATAACAATTTGACAGCCGAAGTTCATAAGTTAAAGAGACTGACAGGCAACAGACTTCTGCTCATAGCTCATAATCACCTCTTGACTGAATCTGAGAGATCACAAGGATGTCAGAGACAAAATCTGCTCAGATGTAATGCCAAAGGACACACCAGAGGACTCTACCACAGGTAACTGAGAACCGAGTGAGCTTTAACTTTATTCAACATTTTTATATGTTGCACATCATACTGTTTGTAAGCTAAACTGAACCAACCTCACAATCTTATGTATGTGTCTCAGTTTAGTTCATTGTTTATTAATTCAATTTTTATAGTTATTAGTTGTTATTTTACTTGAGCGGCAAACAGTTTTTTGACAGCAAACCCATTTGCTGGCATGACAAGGTGCTTACACTTTGTTCATTCTTACGTTCTTAAGTGCACATCAAGTAACTTATTAACCAGTAGTCATCACTTCAGCAGAGAAGACAGTTGTACAGGAGATAGAGAAGTAGTTTAGTAATCACAAGGTTGCTAGTCTGATTCGCTGTCGAAGCGTCCTTGAGCAAGATACTGAGCCCCTAATTGCTCCTGATGTGCAGTGTGCCATCAGTGAAAATGTAAAAATATGTATACATCCTTGTAGGTCGCTTTGGATAAAAGCATCTCCTAAATGACAAATGTAATCTCATAGACAACCGCTTGATATGAGCCTTTGCAATGATGGTAACCCACAACACCTGACATCATAAAGATGAAGCTATTTAAAGTTGTAACTTAAGTGGAAAGCGAACTGATTGCACATTAAGATTCACTGATTCTACATCCAATCTCTCTTGCATTGATGTTCTGTCTCTCTTGACCAGGGGTGTCAAATTCAAATACATAGAGGGCCAAAATTGACACATGAGTATTTAATGCAGGGCTGCAGAAAGTTTAGAGAATTTATAAATAAACCAACGACAGCAAATTACGGTTTGTCATTTCGACATGAAAGATATGTGGCAACATCCTGGTCCGCAGTGCAAAACCTCAGTTCCATTTCAAGATTTTACCAGAATGAATGCTTATATCCTGTGGGGAGGCAAATGCAGATGCAGATGCAAATAACCCTGTGTGAAAATAACCCTGTGTGAAAGCGCACTTCCTAAGTTAAAGAGACTTACAGGAATCAGACTCACAATCACCTCTTGACTGAACCTTAGAGATCACAAGGATGTCAGAAGACAAAATCTACTTGAATTTAATGCCAAACGACACATCAGAGGACTCGTGCACAGGTAACTGATAACTTAGTGAGCTTTAACTTGCACTATGTATATTCAACACTTTTGAACGGTCCTGTAGGATGTTATGAGCAATACGTATATTCTTATGGCTTTTGTGGCTCTGTTTAGTTGATTGTTTATTCATTCAAATTTCATATTCGTTGTTATTTTACTTGAGCAGCAAAATACTTCCCTTTGACATTAATAGCTTTTAAAAAGCTGCAGTAGTCCTGCTAATTTGGCTGTGTCATATGCTTAAACATATATACTTCTCTAAAAACAAAAAGATGCATTTTTTTTATATTTGACAACCCTACAGAGTGGGTTCAGCACTCACAATACCACCAGGAAGACACTTATGGGCAGAGCGTCTTAGTTCATGTCTGCATTGCTACTTACAGTAATAAAGATGTGGATTACATTTCAGTACATGTGCTGATCTATGGGCCTACCACTTCTCTTTGGTACAGTCCATGGTCATTTGTTCCACATCACCAGATGGTGTAACGTTATTTCCAGTGCTGTCCTCTTCTGGTCTAGTCAGCCTTCATGCCAAAGTCTCTCAGTGCATTGTGTTTGGTATGTGTTTGATTTGTGTCAAGGATTATCCCTACAGTTGGTAGTTCACATTCAGCATGACATTGAGCAGCACTTTGTTGTCTCTGAGTATTTCATCATCCCACCTTGCCTGTATGTCATCAGAGAGCTGTGTCCATGGGCGTCTGTTTGGTTTGAAACGTGCTGGGGAAAAAGATTATGTCACATGATCCTACCTGCCATTGGGCTGTTGATGCCTGCCTCTGCTATGATGATGAGCCTATCCATGCTAGCGGCTCATGACAAACATGACTATGTACATTTTAATTTTATGCCGACGGATGACGCCACAAGTTTAGCGCACTTCACAGTGGAAACTCTAATTTCACAATGTTAGCCACAGGCATCAACCAGCAGACATAAGATTTCTTCAGTGGCCTTAAACTTTACAACACGTTGTACATGCCATCAGGAATGAGGAGCACCTCACAAGTTGCAACGGTGTTGATGGAAAGAGAGAACATTCATATGAATAAGGTGGTCAATAAGTGTGTGGGAATTAAATGTCAATGTGTTGATGTTGACTCAGAGTTACAGGACTATAGCATGATCACCTTAAATGTAAAATCAAATACAGGCTGTCTGCCTTTTTAAGAATACAATTCAGATGCTGTTAGGTCAGATCAGTCGGATCTATAGTCCTGCATATCAATATCAATACATATATCAATATGTTGCGAGCTATAATTTTTCTAAATCTCTATATGTCTGCAATACCGCTCTCGGCCTCTTAGCAACTTCGTCGCTTACCAGGCATTGACAGTAGCAGACTGTACAACACTGCACATACCTACACGTCATCTTCCCAATCAAACAACAATCTTAGAAGGTCTGGGTCACTTGTGGCATATATTAGCGTTAGCTAACAGGCGAGATTACACAAAATCCATTCGCTAAATTTGACAATACAACACTTGGATTTTTACAAGTATTCCTCACTTGTTGACAAGTTGCCGTGTTTGTCTTCCTTAAAGGGTGTGCCATGCAACGAGTAATATATTTGTAGTGCTATTGCACTGGCTATGTGTGTTATACAGTGTGCCCATATTTTAATCAAGTCTTTTTTTTATAATGTAGAATAAATGGACATATCATTTTTGATATACCCGCCTCTGTAAAATCTTGAAATAACTATGTGACAGGGAGACAACTTTGAATGGTAAGGTACATCTTTTCTTCTTAACTCCACTAAAGTGCCCGGAGCAATTCATGCATTCATCAACGTTTCCTATTTAGAATTAAATCTAGGCAAAGAACAGGATTTAAAGATTTACCTTTCTCCTTTGCACGTTTCTCTCCTGCCCCGGATGGCTTTTGCCTCTTCATTATTACGTTCTTGATTCTTGAGCACACACACACACACTCTAACCAAACGCCTTACTGTACCACCATGTTCTGACAAACCAAGGAGGTAGGTAGGCCTTCACCTTCCGTTTTCGATTTTTGGTTCATTTTAGATTTATTTTTTAATGTCAAATATTGGTTTGGAGATATAGAAGGGGCGCCAAAATATGCGCCCGTTTTTTCGGGCGCATTATTTGGCGCTCCCCCTCTAGATGGCGCTCTAGGCGGCCGCCTATACCCCTGCTTACACAAGCGCTCGTCTGTTGCGAGACTCCCGCGCATTTAACAGGCGAACATTCTGTCACTGCAGCTCCTTATTGAGACCTGATGATTGCAGACTGCGCTGTTGCCTTTGTGCTGGCGCATTGTAGTCTTTTTAAGCATTCCATTCTTACTACAGTTTTCAATAATGCAAGCTTAACGTTGTTGTGGCCCCTGTAAGAATACGGCACATAAGTGAACAGTATCCTTGATTAGTAGGTGCATTGCTGTCGTAGCTTTCTCTCTCTCTCTCTCTCTCTTTTTCTCTTTCTCTCTCTCTCCCTCTCACTCTCCGGAGTTTGTTTGCGGGTAGCCTGATGCTCCCTATTGTATATGGTTTTATTTGTCTTTACCATGTAAAGTTCTTTATTGTAAGTGCTATGTGCAATCATACACATGTATCAGGGATCAGTCTGACCTGATGTTTTCTCTTTTTTTTTTTTTTAAGTGAATACACACACACACGTGCCCCAAGGAATAAAATGATACCTTTCACAACCTTCAACAGTTCAGAGATAAGTGAGACAAATGTTAAGAGCAGCAAAGCAAGGAAAGGAACTATCTTTTGGAGTAGGCTACAGACAGGTCATGTGACACTTCTCTTTTGTGCTTTTTATCAATCTTAGCCACACAGACAGATGAGGTGACATACTCTGACATCAACTTCATTGAAACAGGAAATATCCACCAGAAGCAAACCGACAATGGTGAGTTATCCTCGGTCTAAAAGGCAATGGCTTAAGTAAGGGTTGCTAAGGAAACAAGGAAACTGCTTCAAATTAAGTTTATACTAGAATAATTAGAAACATGTATTAGAGAATATATAATGTATAACTTATAAGTCATCTATTTGTAGCCCTTTGTTTCTTTTTTTCAATGATTGTATGTTGAAATTTACTTGATTTCCTGTACTTTTCATGGTTTCAATTGGACTTTAATTGATGGTTTTCTGAACTCTTTGTTGACATTTTTTCCTCTGCTGAACTGAAATGAAGATGGAGATGGTGTAAATGCCATCTACTCTCTGGTAAATCTGCCTAAAAAGGGTATGTATGAACAATACCACATGCCATGACACAACACATACTATATGATGTTTTCTAAACACAGTTCAGGAGGAAACCATAGGGATGATTGACAGCCTTCATTCAGCCCACTTGTTATTTCTAGGAGATTAAGACATTCTAACAGCCATTTTTATCAGCTTTTGGGGCTGTTGAGATGTAGCGGGGTTACCTGCATCTAGCTTAGATTCAATCCCACCATACATCCCTGTGTATCAGACGTTCATGACACAGTCAGGTTCTTGACAGACGCAAATGATGAATTTACATTTCAATATAAGCCTGGCTTCTCATCTTCAGCCCTAGTACACTACACCTCATACCCTTCCACACAGTCTTCTCCATTCAGCCCAGTCTCCACCCCAAGGCAGCCAAGAATAGGCTATTCGAGCAGCATACCAGAATGCTCCTCAGACGCCTACCAATCCTACCCATCTGCCCTCTAGCAGGTCTCTGACTCGCCTACCGAGCATTGGTTCCCTTGCAGATCTCCCACCGGTAGAGGCCTCACATGCAAGCTCTCTTGGGTTGTAATCCAAGCCAAATAATTCTATTATATTCTCTAAATCAAGCATTCTAAACTAGTGAACTAGTGAGTTTTAATTGAAAAGGTTGCAACAGAAATCAAGTGAGTTGAATATGGTTCTTTTATTATCTTTTTCAGTCACAGGAATTACACTGGACCCACCATCTCCATCTGATTCCAGTAACATCTCGACCCTGGCCAAACCTAACCCTGCCAACTCCTCACCACAGCAACATTCAGAGAAAGAGAGCCGTTCCGGTATCTCTCAGAGATGCACAGTACTCTTACTCTCTGTGTCTGTTCTCCTTTTTGCCATTGCAGTTACCATGGGAGGGCTCTGTGAGTATGACTGTACTGTTACTATGGGAGTGCTCTCTGAGTATGACTGTACTGTTACTATGGGAGTGCTCTCTGAGTATGACTGTACTGTTACTATGGGAGGGCTCTGTGAGTATGACTGTACTGTTACTATGGGAGGGCTCTGTGAGTATGACTGTACTGTTACTATGGGAGTGCTCTGTGAGTATGACTGTACTGTTACTACGGGAGTGCTCTGTGAGTATGACTGTATTGTTACTATGGGAGTGCTCTGTGAGTATGACTGTACTGTTACTATGGGAGGGCTCTGTGAGTATGACTGTACTGTTACTATGGGAGGGCTCTGTGAGTATGACTGTATTGTTACTATGGGAGTGCTCTGTGAGTATGACTGTACTGTTACTATGGGAGGGCTCTGTGAGTATGACTGTACTGTTACTATGGGAGGGCTCTGTGAGTATGACTGTACTGTTACTACGGGAGTGCTCTGTGAGTATGACTGTACTGTTACTATGGGAGGGCTCTGTGAGTATGACTGTACTGTTACTATGGGAGGGCTCTGTGAGTATGACTGTACTGTTACTATGGGAGGGCTCTGTAAGTATGACTGTATTGTTACTATGGGAGTGCTCTGTGAGTATGACTGTACTGTTACTATGGGAGGGCTCTGTGAGTATGACTGTACTGTTACTATGGGAGGGCTCTGTGAGTATGACTGTACTGTTACTATGGGAGGGCTCTGTAAGTATGACTGTACTGTTACTATGGGAGGGCTCTGTGAGTATGACTGTTACTATGGGAGGGCTCTGTGAGTATCTGTACTGTGGTAGTGCTCTGTAAGTATGACTGTACTGTTACTATGGGAGGGCTCTGTGAGTATGACTGTTACTACGGTAGCGCTCTGTGAGTATGACTGTATTGTTACTATGGGAGGGCTGTGTGAGTATGACTACTGTTCTTCAGCATGTACCATGAATAACTCAGACTTTTGAAATCAGTTGGGTAAAATAGGTTCCTGAATCGGATAAAAGTTTTTCATCTCAATGAGTTAATCAGTTTATGTGGATGACATTGACAATGTATGATGCTGATTCCATTCTTTTACAGATGTTGTGAAAGTGGAGAAATGTTCAGGTGAGTGAGTGTAAGAATGACAGAACAAAAGCTGTGACAGACATCCTCACCCTTTAAAATGAAAACTATGAAAAGGGGGGAGACTTTTGCGAGGAAATTGCTAGTATAAATTAGGTTATGTTCAGACTCAGATTTCTAGTATAGTAAGTTATGTTGGGGTCAGGGTCAAATGTCTAGTATAAATTAGGTTAGGGTCAGGGTCAAATTGCTAGTATAGATTATGTTGAGTCAGGGTCAAATGGCTAGTATTAATTAGGTTAAGGTCAGATTCTGAAAGTATGCACAATTGACAGACAATTTCATCTTACTTTTTGAAAATCTAATCATATCTGGCCAAGACTGCTACCCATTCCACCTTTTTTAACGTACACATTATTTGAAGTATTTTATGTGAATGACATCAATCTAAAAATAACGTTGTAACAAATAATCCATTAACTATGAACATAACTGACTGTCCCATGACCCAAACACTAACCCCAAATCTAATCTTCTCTCTACTATTTCTATTCTCATAACCATGTTGTCCAAGTAACATGTTTGCCTGGTACCTAGAACAGAAGATCTGCCACATGTTCTTTACTTTCCAACAGGTGTTAAAGAACAGTTAGACTTACTGAGGGTGGAGCACGCCAATGTAACTCTGGCTTTGAAAGCTAATATGTCAGGTGGGGGAAAAATGCACAAGCACTGTATTTCAACAGATGTGTTTATCACTGATTCTAAGCTGAAAGTTACATTACACTTCATATGGATACTGTAATTTTTTTTTATTTGCTGCTTACAAAAGACCTTAAACAGAAGTTGGGAATGCTGCAGGAGGCGTATGATGATGCCACGGCCCCAACACCCCACCATTCCCTTACCTCTCCATACTTAACACTAACCCTCCACCACACACTCATCTTCAACACCCCACCATTCCCTTACCTCTCCACACTTAACACTAACCCTCCACCACACACTCATCTTCAACACCCCACCATTCCCTTACCTCTCCATACTTAACACTAACCCTCCACCACACACTCATCTTCAACACCCCACCATTCCCTTACCTCTCCATACTTAACACTAACCCTCCACCACACACTCATCTTCAACACCCCACCATTCCCTTACCTCTCCATACTTAACACTAACCCTCCACCACACACTCATCTTCAACACCCCACCATTCCCTTACCTCTCCACACTAAACACTAACCCTCCACCAAACACTTGTCCCCAACACCCCACCATATCCTTACCTCTCCACACTAAACACTAACCCTCCACCCAGGGGCGGTTCTAGCAAATTGGAGGCCCTGGGCAAAGAACAATGTTGAGGCCCCCCCCCCCCCCCCCCAAAAAAAAATAAATAGTTTTAATGTTATGTGGAACTGACATTTATTGTGAGTATATGACTTTAACAATTAAACCGTTGTAAATTACTTTAATTATGAGGTTTTGAGTGCAGTGTTTAAGTAGTGTAACTTTTTTTATTTCTTAATCAAAACAATGTTACTTGTTACATTTGATTAATGCTTTATAGTTCTGTTTCTGAATGTTTTCAACTGAAACTTCCAAATTTGTAGAGGTCCTGTTTTAACCATTTCAATTCTCTCTCTCTATCTGTTAATTTGTCACGCCATAGGGGTCTTCACTAATCACTGTATGTCCACCATTGATGTAGGCTACTCACATTGTTGACATCACCGCTGTCGTTATCAGCCCGCTGTGCTTGAGCTGTGTTCATGACCATGGCAGTATCATGCGTGTCGTCGTCAGTGCGGGTGTGACAGTGTCTCAGATATGGGCAGCTGTGGTACATGATGGCTCACCGTTTGTAGAAGCAAAGCAGGCAGAGCTAGTTGGTGTCGCTACAAGCTGTCTGCTGCTGCTGCTAGCAATCGCTAAACTTGGCTTAGCCGCACTTGAAACATCAGATGAACTCGACACATTATCAGATATTTCTTCCACTTCCACGGACGAATTCCTTGATAGGAAATTGTGTGTTACCTTAGGTAATTTCTCCCTGAACTTCTCATCCTGCCCTTTCCTCTTTCTTTTCTCGCTGCCACTTAAAAGACGTTTCACGCTTAACTTTGCGACCATACACGTCACCACACGAAAAATTGTTAATGACAGAAAAGTCACGTGACCTTGAATAATTTGTTCCATGAGGGAATTAAGATACATTTTAAGCTGATACTGAAAAGAAAATAATCGTTTTTCATGCTTATTATGAATTGTCATTATTTTGCAATGCCAAGTGATTTATTTTAATTAGCAAAAAAAATTAAAAATCGGAAATACGACGAGGCCCCCCTGGTGGCCGAGGCCCTGGGCAACTGCCCGGTTTGCCCGTTCGTCCGGTCCGCCCCTGCCTCCACCAAACACTTGTCCCCAACACCCCACCATTCCCTTACCTCTCCACACTAAACACTAACCCTCCACCAAACACTTGTCCCCAACACCCCACCATTCCCTTACCTCTCCACACTAAACACTAACCCTCCACCAAACACTCGTCCCCAACACCCCACCATTCCCTTACCTCTCCACACTTAACACTAACCCTCCACCAAACACTCGTCCCCAACACCCCACCATTCCCTTACCTCTCCACACTAAACACTAACCCTCCACCAAACACTCGTCCCCAACACCCCACCATTCCCTTACCTCTCCACACTAAACACTAACCCTCCACCAAACACTTGTCCCCAACACCCCACCATTCCCTTACCTCTCCACACTAAACACTAACCCTCCACCAAACACTTGTCCCCAACACCCCACCATTCCCTTACCTCTCCACACTAAACACTAACCCTCCACCAAACACTTGTCCCCAACACCCCACCATTCCCTTACCTCTCCACACTTAAAGCCACCTCTCTCGCAGTCAGAGCATTATGAAACTCAGTGGTGATTAACTAGTTTTCCTTAAAAATAACACAATAAAAACTCAAAACTAATTATGAGAAAATGCTTTGGTAATGCATACTAAATAATTACCACTGATTTAGCTAGACTTCTCTGGGCTTAGTTTTTTTCTTCTTCCAAGATGATACTTATCTTCTCGGGGGAGAAAAAAAAAACTAAAAACAAAGAAAATAATTGGCTTTTTCACAGGAAATGGAAAACCTGTTTTGAATGCCCCCCTGACTGACTGGAAAGTTCCTTGCTACTATGATATTTAAAATGTGTTTCATGCCCATAGATCCATTTATTCTGGACATCTTTTAATGGCATGGTCTACTATTGATGTATTTTCTTTCAACAGAAACTGAAAGGATGTTTATTCAGCAGAAAAACAGAAATGATGATCTCACCAAAGAAAACAGAGGGCTGAAGAATGAGCTACAGGGTGAGATTCCCATACATCTGTACACCTTGTCTTCCTTCTGGTGCACAAAAACACTGAAAACAGCCATCTTTGTTTCGGTCAAAGTAACAGTACATATATATAGTATGTCAAAAAATCATGACAAACTAAATGTCGGTTCTGGTGGTCATTATTAATTGCATTCCTTTTAAAGGAGTGAAAAATTGTGCGGATGACTGGGAGTACTTCAATGGATCATGTTACCACTTCTCCCGTGATAACAAGAACTGGATTGACAGTAGAGATGCCTGTGTGACTATGGGAGGACACCTGGTCATCATAAACAGTCGACAAGAAATGGTATGACATTAATTCCTTAAAAAATGTTTCAAATCTATTCACTCATATCAGTGGTGCAGTAGCCCCCTGTCCTATACCTCCATCATACCAGAGAGCAGCAACTGTTTACTTGGTTACAAATGTGCAGTCCATTTGTGTGAATGCTAGGATGGCTATTGCACATACAGTATATACAGCATTATTTGCATCATGTGTTAAACACCAGGTTAATGATACGTGTTTCCGAGGGCCACTCAAGATTATTTCCTTACCTGATATAACATCAGCAACAGCATCCTGCTTTAAAATAGTACATTGTTTACATACAATTTGTTGGAAATCATTCAGAAATCATTCAGCAATTCCTGCTTTTCAACTGACTGACATGGCTGAGTAAGCAGTTAGTAGAAATCTTTACCAGTAACTAGTCCGATCTCTATAAAATCAAACAATGTGTTCATTACTTACAAGTCTGTAGTCATCATTCAGTAATGTCATTGTATAAATCAGTTTACTTAAGTAAAGGTCCAGGTTTAAGTATGAATCTGACCTTTTTAAAAAGCAATAAACTATGCATCATTCGGAAATGGTCAGTGATATTTATAACTGATACGTATTTAAGACCTTTATGGGAAGTCATATATTGATGTATGTAGTATGTAAGGAATAATGAAGGAATATGGCTTTTGAGTAGTAAAACTACTTTGTTCCTACCCAGAATGTATCTTCTTTTAAAACATATGTATTATATGCCAAGATTCCTTCAACACCATTCATTGCCAACATAAACTTATGCTTGTGTTGAGCCAAGGTTATGTAAAAACATACTTTAACCTGAACTTAAATACAACATTATGATGCAAAAACTATAAAATATGTTAATATTTAAATAGAAATAACGTGGTGACACTGAAAAGCAATATGGACTACAGTACTGTATATACATCAGGTATTGCATGTGTTAATTAGAATATTTATCAATATTCTAAGCAACTACCTATTTGTGACTATCAGGTATTCAGCGCATTTCCCTGTGTGGGATCAATAAATGTCATCTTAGCTTTGGTTGACGAATACATTTTATACATAAATGTACTACAGCAGTTTCAACCTCACACCCTCTCAAATGATAGTGATTGGATATCGCACTCTACCTGGAGAATGAAACATCAATTGATCAGTCTTATTCACAATCTACAAATTAAAAAAATGCAGCAGAACTTTGAACTAAGAGTAGACAAGCTTTAAAGATGTATGTGATTGAAATCAGCATGATGGAATGGTTATTGCAGTAGTCATCATTATATTGCTTATCAAGAGTAATATTTTCTTACGTTAGGATTTCCTGAAGGCCAAGGCTAATCACTGGATTGGTTTAACTGATGCTCAGAGAGAGGGCACATGGCACTGGGTAGACAACACACCCCTCACAGAACCAAAGTTGGTACAATCCAAACACATTTACCTTTGTTTCTGCTCAATACAATTCACAATTAACACAATTTCATTGAAAACCGAGTAAAGAGCTGAAATCTGATAACTGCCATGGTTTAATTTGACAGATTATTAGCACCGTTTATTATGTTTATGTGATCTCTGGACTCTGCTCTTCTTCCAGGTTTTGGGGCCGAGGCCAGCCAGATAACCACTGGGCACATAACCGTGATGAAGACTGTGCCATGATTGTAGATGGAGCATGGAATGACATATTGTGTGGTGTCTCACTTAAAATAATTTGTGAGACTAAAAGCTGTAGGGCCAGGGTTTAACTAATTGTATCAAATGATTTACTGACTCAAATTAATTTAAGCTCAGAAACATTGTTTAGAAGACATTTTTGAGGGGTGTCTGACATCGGGTATTGATTTGACATTAATTGCGTTGATCTGAGTAAGTTCATGTAAGCTCAGATTTATGTTATTTTTAAGGACAGCCCTTTCTCTTAGCTTGCCTGTCATATTTGGGTTGAATGACTTTCTATTTCTGAGGCTTATGAGTGATGGTTTAAATTAATGTAAATATATTCCTATGGTTGATGCACAGACTGCTACTGACCGATCTATAAGGACCCAAGCTCTTAATGATCTGTCTTTAAGGACCCAAGCTCTTACTGACCTGTCTATAAGGACCCAAGCTCTTACTGACTTGTCTATAAGGACCCACGCTCTTACTGACCTGTCTATAAGGACCCAAGCTCTTACTGACCTGTCTATAAGGACCCAAGCTCTTACTGACCTGTCTATAAGGACCCAAGCTCTTACTGACCTGTCTATAAGGACCCAAGCTCTTACTGACCTGTCTATAAGGACCCAAGCTCTTACTGACCCGTCTATAAGGACCCAAGCTCTTACTGACCTGTCTATAAGGACCCAAGCTCTTACTGACCAGTCTATAAGGACCCAAGCTCTTACTGACCTGTCTATAAGGACCCAAGCTCTTACTGACCTGTCTATAAGGACCCAAGCTCTTACTGACCTGTCTATAAGGACCCAAGCTCTTACTGACCTGTCTATAAGGACCCAAGTAACACCTTTATGAAAATGTATCTGTCAGTCATACACTTTACCTGTCCACATAAGCACATATGCCCATACAAAAATGTATGTGAGAATGTGAATAAAGCTGATTTAATTTGTTTGTCCAAATTTAAGTTTACATTTTCAATGGTAATGTAAGTCAGCAGTATAAAGTTATCAATGCTGATTCATATCTGTTTATCAAACCAAAGAAAAAGGCTCTGAGTGTAATATGCATTATTTGTATTAGCCTATAGGTGCCACTACTATGTCTACACGCTGTTCTTTTTGGCACAGATGTAAAAGTAGGGGGCAGTGTTGAGGTGAAACCGCCATCTTATTCAGATCACAGCCAAATACTTCAGTCCTGACAGGACAGGATTCTTAATAGGACTAGTTGTTAAAGATCCCTAAATATATCAGCACGATAACTGACTGAGATGTCCTCTTGGGTGGGATAGAATAAGGCAGTTATCATGCAGTGCCACCAGCACGACACATCATCAGTTGTGTGCCCCGACGTCATGGGGTGTTTCAGCCAATTATCTCAAGACACTCTCTGCCGACGTTGGCCCACCACAGGCTGATCAGACCTGGGTGTGTGTCTCACGGTGGAACTGCGTGGTCATTTGGCATCAGTGGGAAGGCTGGTCTTGCAACCCACCAAAATGTGTTTGAGGTTTGCTGGGGCTGCACACTGGAGACAGGCTGGGTCCTCTCCGTACCAGAGATGTAGGTTGGTTAGAGAGGTCAGGACATCATATGTGGCTTTAATGATGAAACTTAGCCTATTAGAATCCATGCCCCACAGCTCGTTCCATGTGATCTTCCTCCTCTCCACGCCCTCCCACTTCATCCAGCGGCCTTGCTGAGCTTGAGAGACTGTCTTGGCACACCTGGCTGCTTCCTCCTGGTGGCGCACTTCCTCCTCCACCATGTGCCGCCACTCAGCTTGAGTAGCCTTTTGCCATGTGGGTGTTGTTGCTTCCAAGCCAAGGCCCCCTCTGCCATGTTGGACATGCCCTACAATATTCCGGTGTCTAAGGGCGGTCTTTGCAACTGCGACTGCTGCAGATGGCATCCATTTCCTCCCTGTTACTAAAATTGGAGCAGCACCTCTGACGAATGGATCCCAGGATTCTGTGAGAGTCTTGAGATTGGTAGGGAGAGGGCTCCGTTGCCTTACAGGCTTGAGATTGGTAGGGAGAGGGCTCCGTTGCCATACAGGCCAATGCTGCTAAGGCATCTTGGCAGTCTAAGTCACTTCCTCACTTGTGCGTTCACCGGTCTCTCCAGCTGATTGGCATGGGATACAGCAACCTCATAGATGGAAATTGGCCACGTAAGACGGGGCAGCAGACCAAACTGAAAACACCACAGCTTCAGCTTCCCAGGGAGAGCAGTGTTGTTAATCTGCTTGAGGCCACTGATGGTATCCTGCCTTAGTTGTTCCACCTGCTTCGAGTCTGAGTTCTGCGCTATACCAGCGGCCAAGGCTTTTCTTAGGCTTCTCCAGAACTGTTGGTATTGGCTCGTTGTTGACGTGGAACCTCTCATTTGCAAGCTGGCCTTTGGTATGGAAATACTGCGGGATTTGCTGTGTTTAATCTCCATTCGTGCCCATTTGATGTTTCCCTGGAGCTTATACAGCAAGCGTTTGGTGCATGCGCTTGTTGTTGGACAGGACAGAAGATAACTCAATCGACTTCTCACATTCAGTCAAATTGCTTTGAAAATGTTTGAAAATGTTTTGGTTTTGGACCTTCAGCGGCAGCTCAGTTGATTTCCCATTATTTCTCCATTTAACATCGCACAAGTGGTTGTGATCACTTTGAACCCAAGACTGCTTTTTTGTTGGTGAGCTGATTTTGAGAAATTAGACTTACATTGCAGCTAAAGTTGTATTACCTGGTTATCCAGTTGCTATACTAGCTAATTCACTAGCTAAGGAAACATCTCGGCTATGTATGTAACCTCGGTTCCCTGAGCTGGGACCAGATGTACAGATGGGACATGACTCTATTATATCGAAGCACTATGTATTCATGCCGGAAGGCCGAAATGTGACGCATCACCATCCCGAGCCCGTCCCTTCAGGTTCCCTTAAATAGGGGGTGATTTTCGATTAATCATTAAAAAAATTATGTCAAAAATGCGTTATTTATAGGCTATATTAAAATGCAGTGAAAAAAGATCAAACACAGCGTGTTCCTCAATGAGATCTTTATTACAAGATTGACAACTCTTGTGGCAGTTAACACTTCCAACCCAGAGGGCTTTTTTTGACTCTGTTAGGTAGTCTGCCATGCCTGATATTTTTGTATATTTCACCTAACTAAAAACCATTAGGCAAAAGTGGAATTTATGATTATATTCTAGAACAACTCAGCAATAATAAAATGAGAGTAAAATAAATGTAGTAAAAAAAGTTTTGTATTAAAACTAAATCTAAAGACTCTCAAATTAACTCTAGCTTTAGAGGTGCTCAGACTTTTTACAAAAAACACATTCTAAATATTTTGGAAGTTTTCTTTTTTACTCTGAACCTTGTAAACATATGTGTTTGCTCCACATAGGTGAGTTTAGCATTCAGAAAGTGTGTGTGATTTCTACACTAATTATAAGAATTTTACAAGGTGACACTTTTTTCCACCTAGACCACTATGCATATTGATGAAAGAGGTGTAAACTGCCCTGTGAGTGCCCCTCCCCAGTATGGCTCACCTGTCAATGGCCCTGGACTGTCATTGTGGCTATCTCTCCCCCACAACCATCAGCTTTGAAAGTACATACAAGAAATTGCAAACAAGCTTGGTGCATAAGAAGGTGAATTTAATAAGGTGCATAAAAGTAAAGGCATGGTAGGTACATAAAATAAGGTGCAGGTACATAAAGGTAGGCATCATTCACCATGTCCTCGCTTGGGTCACTCATGTGCACATTCCATGATATGGTTTGGTACCTGTCTCTTACCATCACATCTGCCACAAAAGGGATGGACAAGATGGTGTTTCTCCTCCAGTAGTCAGAAATGTGATCCAGCTTGATCATGCACATGTAGAAAACCAGTCCAATGTATCTGTAGAATTCAGCAACTCCAACATCCACCCATTTGTACTTTACACCTCTGGCAATGCTCCTAGCAGCTTGCTTGTTGGTGTTCTGGCAGAGGGTTTCCACAGCATCCTCTGAAAAGAACAACTTGAAGAGGTCTAGAGGAGTGTGGTTGTCTGCTGCATTCAGCTGCACACCAGGCTCCCTTGCAGGAAAAAACCTCAGTGCTGATGGAGTTGCATCATTGTCACCCTCTGACTTCCATGACGACAGATCTGGGTTAGGCTGACAGCGTGCTCTCTTCCTTGGCGGTGTAGGTGCGATGTTCTCCAAGTTTCTGTAATGAAGTAAAATAAAATTAACTGTTGCTTTTTCATTTTATGTTCGGGCATTGTAACACATATCACTTTAGCGCTCTAACGACTACAGTTTCGATCACAAACACCTCCTAGTTTTGATTCACACCTACCATACGCGTCATAATAACACTAACGACTACCCACAGTAGTAAGACACGTTTTTAGCGATTGCAATTTACATCATCTGCTGCAATATAGTCACGTAGTTCTATGTTTTACTAATCTCGGAACAGACAACAATCGTTTATATGTGTAGCCTGTTATCATTTACCCAACTCTGTTAATTAAATATGTTTTCTACTACAATAGTCTTAGCGACATAAAGTGATTGAATCGCTCTGCAAATAGTAGCATACTAAACATTCCATTCAACTCATAGCATACCGACGTGCATTTTACTCGCTATAACAGTAAGACACGTTTGCATTTGTACATCAATGGCTGCAATATAGTCACCAAGTATGTTTTACTTATATGAGCACAGACAACCAACTCGAAACGTCAACAACAATCGTTGATATAGCCTAACATCATTAACGCAACTCTGAGAATTATATTCTACCATACAATAGTCTTAGAAGCATGAAGTAATTTATTCACTATGCAAACAGTAGCATACTAAAATATTTCGTTCAACTCAGAGGAGCATTTTACTCCCTATAAGTTAATCAACAGCATTAATTACAAGAGCTAGGTGAACAAATAAACAAATAAAACGTACTCAACAGGGATATCCTCAACGGGGTAAAGACGAAGCTCAAAGTGCATGTGTTCATCTTCCATATCGTCATCGCTCTCATCCGAGGATGTGGTTTCCGCCTCGCCGACTAGGTCTTCTTGAATTTGGCGCAAGGCTTCGGCAGCAGAGAAGGAATTCGCCATCATGTATCTCTTCAGTCCAAATGTAAACATCCTTACATGCTGCCTTGTTTATACGGGAAAATGGGGCGTTTTCTCACGTTTTACTGCAACGTCATTACCCAATAGCGATCCGAGATTTACCATGAGCTTATCATATGAATAGCCCTAATCTGCTAATGGGTGGGCAATCACCGGTTGCTTATACACTCTGAGAGAGAAATATGCAAGGCTTTACCTGTATTTTCCTTACAAAGTGCTCATTCGTTTGTTTGTTTCGAACTGGATATATTTGAAAACTAGAAGATTCAAGCTTTCTCAGGGTGTTAGTTTTATGTTTGGAGGACAAAAACTCGCGGAGATTTTACATTCTATTAATAGAAATACCACCAAACGCCCCATGGGCGCACATCGTTTTGGAAGGGTTAAACCGGATCCGTTTAATGGTTACACTTGAAAAATATGCGCTGCTGTACTCTTAAACAGCGGCGCCGACAGCTAGAAGCCGGTGCTCATAAACACAACCTACTCGGTTAGCCTACCTAACAATGAATTAGGCTAATTAACAAAGCTCCATTAAAACAACCAGTAACAGTATTATCGACAAGCCATTCAATTCAACGGTAAAGAGAATATTAATAGTTAAGCCCTAAACCTACAAGTCCAGGTGCTTAGAATAACAGCTGATAGTAAACGTCAACTTTTAAGATGATTCTTGACCAGTGCCAATTTCAAGCTATGTCATTCCCTGGAAGGTATTGAAAACTAGTAACTAACTGTTAAAGCACACATTTTTAATACAACCAGTTTGCTAGCTTGGCTACCTTTTGGAATCCTTCAAGCCAAGTTCGCCAGCAATCATAGGTTAGGTAGGGATGCTAATTTAGCCACGGTAAGCTAAGTGATGGAGGCTGGTAGGATGGCAAGCTATTTCCAACAGTGCTGATAAATATGGTGGGTTCCAAATGTTTAATACCTACTTAGTTGTGTACTGTCACTTACCATGGTCGGATGTGCGTTGTTCAAGTGGTAGGCTACACAATTTGAGTTGTGGCCGTGTTGTACTTATACACAGCTTCGCAGTGTTGTCAATGAACTAAGTCATTTTTTTTTAATCAAAATGGTCCCACGCTACACGCCGTGACCTCGTCATGTTTACTTTAGAAAGACACGGAAACTTGCAGGTAACTGAGTAGGCCTGTGGCGTTTTTTCAAACATTGCCCTTGTTTGGTAAAATTTTAATTGCTGCCACATAGCGAAATCCATTGCATTCCTTCAAGACTCACACTACGCAACAGAACGTGCATTAGTTTTATCGATGAAAAAATAATGTCATCGACGAAATTCTTAATGATTAATTAATCGATCGTCGATTAATTATGCCCATCCCTAATCACGACTCTAGGCTGACTGAATGACTGTTACCTGATTCGACAATGACATACAGAGGCAGATCAGACGGTCTAGTGGTAGAATCCGACAGAAAAAAAATATGAAATGTACATTTACATGTAGTCGTGTAGCAGACGCTTTAATCCAAAGCAATTTAGGAGGCAATTGAATTTTTACATCAGGATTTTTTAAATTTTTTTCCCTTTTCCCATAGGCAGTGCGTTGCCCCAATTGCCCTTATGGATGAGCCGCCCCTGCCTAAGACACCTCACAGCCATAAAGCGTGACGCTAATGGGTGGCTGCCCGGGGTATTGCCGTTGATGCCTGCATGGCTGGCGGAGATGGCTGCCAGGTAGACCTTGATAGTAGAAGCCTCCTTCCTTTCAGGTGCCAGGCTCTGAGCTGCCACAGCTCTGGCCTGGGATGACAGATCATTCCGTGAGCCTGTGAGAGGAGATCCCAGCGCAGAGGCAGCTCCCAGGGAGACTGCACTGACATTCTGATCAAATCCACTCACCACGCTGATTGGGCCAATGGGGGGCTATCAGTATTAGTTCTACGCCCTCCTCCGCCACCCTGTACACTACTTGTTGTAGAAGAGGGATAGGGGGAAAAGCGTACAGACGTAGGTTAGGCCACTGCTGGCTCAGTGCGTCTATACCTAGTGGGGGATCGTCGCCTCCCAACGAAAACCACGGAGGTGTTTTGCCTGTACACGAACATGTTCATCTGCGCCCTGTAAAATCGCAGCCATATCTGGTCCACCACCTGACGGTGGAGGCACCAGTCCACTGCTTGAGAGTTGCCCCTGGACAACAGGTCTGCTCCTTAATTGAGGTGACCTGGAATGTGAACTGCTTTGAGAGAACCGTTCACAGATTCCCCTTCGCAGGTCGCCCCCCATCCTGTAATGGAGGCGTCTGTGGTTACAACAACGCGGCGCATCACTATGCCTAGTGAAGCTGCTGCTGAGAGGAAATGTGGTGTTCGCCAGATGGCTAAGGCTTTCCAGCATCTGCAATCTACCGTTATCATGTGAAAAATGTCCTTGGTAGAGCGGAGTCTCAAGGAAAGATACCCCCCCTTTAACGGCCGTGCATGCAGCATTCCCAGAGGAAGCGCTATAGCGACGGCCGCCATCATTCCCAACAGTTTCTGGCAGCAAAGAGATGTGACTCTGTGCCCTAGCCTGAGCTGCTGTACACATGCCCTGGTGGCATTTATTCGGGCCTGAGACAGACTGACCATCATTGAGACAGAGTCTAGTATCATGATTAGGAAATGAGCGGCTTGCCGTGGGTTGTTCAGCACAACTCCGAGGCGATGCAAGTGTGCCACCACAAGATGGCACCCTCGTATCGCCTCTGCCTCTGAGCAAGACGTCAGTAAGCAGTTGTCCAGCTAGTTGAAGAGGCAAATGCCTGACTTTCGTAACGGGGCGATGGCTGCTTTTACGCACTTTGTAAAAACCCTAGGAGCTAGGGACAGGCCGAAACGGAGTGCATGAAACTGGTACGCTATTCCACTGAATGCAAATCTGAGATATCTTTGATGTCTGGGATGAATCGGTATGTGGAAATAAGCGTCCTTTAAATCTATTGTGATTAGCCAATCACTTGGCTTTATGAACTGAACAAGATGGCGTGGAGTCAACATTTTGAACTTCAATGGCATCAGTGCTTTGTTCAACACTCGTAGATCTAATATAGGCTGGTTATTCCCGTTCTTTTTCGGGAAGAGGAAATAACTGCTGAATTTGCCGGAGTTCGCAGCCTCCGGTGGCACTACGCTTATGGCCCTTTTTGCGAGCAGAATGTCTATCTCCTGCTGTAGGAAATGGACACACCCTCACGGCACCACCGATTGGATGACACCCCTGAATTTCGGAGGGGGTTTGGCAAACTGCAGCGTATAACCTGCCGAGATTGTTCTCAGCACCCATGGCGATACTGCGCATGCGCGCCAGCTTTCCACACAGTCTGCCAACATTCATGTAAGGGGTGCCAATTATTGTGGCATACATGTTTTGGAGAAAAATGTCAAAACATTTTGTTTCTTTCAATCATTTTACTTCAATGAAAAAGTAAGATTTTGGGAATATTTTGACTGACAGACCAAGAGGATAAACAGCAAAGACATATTTTTTCATAGCCTGTTTCGGTCACATTCACTAAGGGTGCCAATACTTGTGGAGGGCTCTCTTAGTAGGCATGCTCACTTGAGCTACACATAGAAACCATTGTTATTCATTCAAGTTACCAGTAGTTCTGACCATAGTGCAGTCAATGCACCTGTTTAAAAAAGTGAATAAAGCTATTAAATGCATGAAAGTAAGTTCAACCTCCCACCTTTGTTAAACCAAACCGATCTTGTACGGAGTATTGCTACAGATTTTGCCATTCTGCATACACTCAAACATTCAGATCAAAGATGAGATCATAGTGAAGATAAAATGAGCTGCTACACACACATCTGATATACTGAGGCCTACTACACACACACACATCTGATATACTGAGGCCTGCTACACACACATCTGATATACTGAGGCCTACACTACTACACACACATCTGATCTACTGAGGTCTACTACACACATATCTGATAAACTGAGGTAGCAAGCACGGTTGCAGATTACCAGGATGATGGATCTAACACGCTAAAGATTGGTGCCAACGCAGTGAGTCGGCCAGCGAGTAGGCCTATTCAGTAGGCCTGTCCAATAGACCACATTATCATTACTTTGGCTGGGTTTGACATGGTATGACATGGATTAAGCGTTCCCAAATCTGGCTGCCCTTTACTAAACATGTCTCACAATCCCACTCAGGCAGAACGTTTCTTCAGTCGCCTTTTGTCCATGGTGGCACCGTTTTGCATGCCACCATGGACAGGGAGCATCTCACAACCTACACTCCCATTGATGGAAAGAGAGAGAGAGCTGCAAACATCTATATGGAGAAGGTGGTCAACAAGTGTGTGGGAATGAAATGTCAATGTGTTGATGTTGTCTCAGAGTAGCAGGCCTATAACATGATCACCTTCAATGTGAAATCAAACAGGCTGTCATCCTTTTTAAGAATCCATCAATCAGTTGTATGTCTCCTTTAATGCAATTTATTGTTAAATGTATGTCATTTCAATGTAGTTTGTTAAAGCAATTTATTTCTACAAATAATATGATTAAAATGAAATCTGTTGTGTCTACTTTAATCCTATACCCACAGGTCAGTTGCTATTTGTGCTTGGCATGAGTACTATAGAATGTGAGTGAGTGAGTGAGTGAGTGCACCAGAGACAAGGCATCTAATTAATTAAGGCAAGACTTGAAGGCTATGGATACAAGAAGTTTTTTTCTTATAAACAAAAAAAGGATGAAGGCAACAAAGCGCAGATGAGGTTAGAGCTGCAGAAAGTTTGCAACATCAATGTTTAAACCGTGGATAACAGTCAGGAAATGAAGGCGTGTCATTTCTACAAATGTCTTTAGATATTTGGCAACATCCTGGTCTACATTTCAAAACCTCAGTGTCATGTATTGATCTTGCGAGAATAGTGCTTACTTCCTGAGGGTATGAAAGAGGACTTGTAGGAGTCCTCTCACACACTATGTGCAAATAACCTTGTTCGACAAACTGTGTTTGTCTTATAGCTCACAATCACCTCTTGACTGAATTTTAGAGGTTACAAGGCAGAAGACAAAACTACTTGAACTAGCTAAGCAGTAAGCAGCCACTAGATAGACAGCAGGGCTGACCGGGGGCTTTGTTTGTGCAACTTAAACCAGTGTCATCTTTTGTGTGCAGGTTTGAGGAGTGGAGTGGACTGTAGGTTAGCCAAAGGGCCTGTCCACCCTCAATACGAGAGAAGGAAGAGTTTTCAGTTAATTATGACTTCCTCAGTTTGTAAATGTAACAATTAATAAATGGACTTGCCTTACTGGAGATACCCTTGTTGTTACCTGAAGTTGAGAGTTCACAATATATATGAGATATATTGCATTTACCTTGAAAGACATGGCAGCAATCTCCATAATGTACCTGCATCTCTTCTCTAGGAGGTCAAGGTACCTGGAATCCGGAGACCATTGATCATTGACAGATCAAGTTTATTATGTTGGCATACATTTATAACACTGCATCAGTTTTGCACCTCCTTATATTTAGCATGAACAAAAACGGAGGGCTGCAGAAAGTTTGCAACATCAATATATAAACCGCACA
This sequence comes from Sprattus sprattus, assembly GCF_963457725.1. Taxonomy (NCBI): domain Eukaryota; kingdom Metazoa; phylum Chordata; class Actinopteri; order Clupeiformes; family Clupeidae; genus Sprattus; species Sprattus sprattus. Next base: position 12,372,202 of record NC_137919.1, read on the forward strand.
AAACTGTCTGGAAATGACAGTGTGTCATTTCTACAGAAAATGTCTTAAGATATTTGACAACATCCTGGTTCACATTTCAAGACCTCAGTTCCATTTGAGGATCTTGCAAGAATAGTGCTTACTTCAGGAGACTGACGTCTGTCTTATAGCTCATAATCACCTCTTGACAGAATCTGAGAGGTCACAAGGATTTCAGAAAACAAAACTACTTGAATGTAATGCCAAAGGACACATCAGAGGACTCTACCACAGGAAACTGAAATGCAAGTGAGCTTTAACTTGATGTACATTCAATGTTTTACATGCCGTGTAGGATGTTGAGAAATAGATTTGTACATATTGCACATCATATTGTCAGTAAGCTATACTGAACCTACCTAGGGATTGTATTTGTTAGTTTGTGTCTTTGTTCAGTTGATTGATTGTTATTTATTCTTATTTTACTTAAACGGGTAAAAACCTCTTCTTCCCTTTGACATGAATGGCTTTTTGACAACAACTGTAGTTTCTGCTCATTTGGACTGTGTCATGTTTTGAAACATGTTTACATCTAACAAAAGACACAATTTTGACATTTCACAACCCACAGTGGGTTCAGCTCTCACAATAGCACAGGAAGACACTTATGGACAGACGGTCTAAGTCTGCATTGTATCTTGATAAAGATGATGAAGATTACATTTCAATATATTTTGCGATCTATGTGACTTCTCTTTGGTTCAGTCCATGGTCATTTGTCCACATCACCAGATGGTGTAATGTTACCAGTCCTGTCCTCCTTTTCTGGTCTCGTCAGACTTCATGTTCAAGTTTCCCACAGTGTGTGTATGAAAGAGGACATGTAGGGGAACACTTACACAAATGCAAATAACTGTTTGGCAGCTGAACTTCCTAAGTTAAAGAGACTGACAGGAGACATACTTCTTTCTCACAGCTTACAATCAATACTTGACTGAAACTTAGAGGTCAAAAAGATGTCAGAAGACGAAATCTGGTCGGATGAATTGCCAAAGGACACACCAGAGGACTCTACCACAGGTAATAATAATTAATTTGATTTTTAACGCACTTAACTGAGAACCGAGTGAGCTTTAACTTTATGTACATTCAATGTTTGGAATGATTGTGTAGGATGTTGATTTTCATATGTTGCACATCATATTGTTTGTAAACCATACTGAACCAACCTCACAATGTTATTTATGTGTTTGTTTGTGTCTCCTTTTAGTTAATTGTTTATTCATTCAATTGTTATAGTTATTAGTTGTTACTTTACTTGAGCGGAGAGCTACTTCTTCTACTTCCCTTTGACATTAATAGCTTTTTGAGAACTGCAGTGGTTCTGCTTATTTTGACTGCATCATGTGTTGTATTGTCCGTCATGTATACTTTTCTAAAAACCGAAATATGCAATTTTTTATATTTCACAAACCTACACAGTGGTTTCAGCTCTCACAATACCACCAGGATAGAAACTAATTGGCAGACAATCTTAGTCTGCATTGCAATTTGATAGAGATGTGGATTACATGTCAATATAAGTGGTGATCTTAGGTTCAGTCCATGGTCATTTGTTCCACATCACCATATGGTGTAATGTTAGCAGTCCTTTCCTCCTGTTCTGGTCTAGTCAGCCTTCATGCCAAAGGTTCTCAATGCGTGTGTCGTGTTTGCTGTATGTTTGCACTGTAAACACAAAAAATACAAATTGTTGACATGACTAGGTGCTTATGCTTTGACTTTCTTACAACTGCAGATGAAGTAACTCATTAACAAGTCAGTCATCACTTCAGCAGAGAAGAGTCATTTAAAGTGACTCTTCAGATAATCTAGTAAGGCCATCGGCTGGATATGAGTCTGTGCAATGATGGTAACCCACAACACTGGACATCAAAATCAGTGATGAAAGATGAAGCTATTTAAAGTTGTAACGTTAGTGGAAAGTGAACTGATTGCATATTAAGAGGGACTTTTTTTTTTCCAAAGACGACATATGCCAAACACATTTTTTTAACCTTTCCAAAAAAAGTGTCATTTGGCTCAAAAGTAATTAAGAAGAAAATGGAAATTCAGGATTTTACCTTCAAATATCTCTGTGTCTTCATTCAATCTTGAGGAACTGTGGACATAGTAACATGGAAATGTACGACGCTGAATCTACTGGTGTATAGAGTGTGTGGGAGCTGTGGCACAAGCAGTAGCATCACACACCATGTACAGGTCTATGTTACCATGGCAACCTCAGTAGTTTCCTGATTCTACGTCCAATCTTTCTTGCATTGATGATCTGTCTCTAGACCAGGGGTGTCAAACTCAAATACACAGAGGGCCAAAATGAAAAACTGCGTCCAATTCAAGGGCTGGACATATTCAATATTTATTGGGGGTAAAACAATATATTATATTTTTTCATATGTAAACCTGAACCTAAGTTTAACATAGGCCTATTAAATCTGGGTCAAGCAGCCTGAAGCTCAAATTTCAAATTGAAATAAACATCAGTGGCATTCATTTCTTATGCCTCTCTTTCCTGCATATCGCAGGCGCTCCATCTGTGGTCAGTCCAACAAGACCGACCTAAGGCAGCCCCATTTCATTAACACATTTGGATACCTCTTCAAAGAGATCTTCCCCGTAGTTGTGACATGCATTGATTTAAATCCCAAAAGTTCCTCTAAAACGCACATAGTAAAGTCCACTTATCAGATGAAGATAGCTGGGCAGCTGGGCAGTAGGATCATATGTGTCGCTGCCCGCATCCACAGCAAAGAAGTATATTTCCCCTTTCCCATCAGCTGTTGTTGTAAATCGGTTGCAAGGTCACATACACAATCAGCAATGGTGTTTCTGCTCAGGCTCACATTTAAAAATGCTAGCCTTTTTATCAGGGCAAACGATGTAGCAAACTTTAATCATGCAGTTATGGACAAATTCCCCCTTCGCTAAAGGGTCGGGCTGCCTTAGCGATCTCCGCTACTAAAATAAAGTTTGCCTTCACAGCGGCCTCACTTTGTGATTTGGCTTTTACGAACAGCTTGCTGTGAAACTTACTTTCTTTTTAACTCCTCTACCTTCTTGAGCTTCTGTTTCATGTTCAGATGTTTTTACATGCCTTGGTGTTTCGTTTCATAGCCGTTTTAAATTATATTCTTTCATTAAAGCCACATCACACAAGACAAAGAGGTTTTCTCTCTACATCAGTAAACATATATTTCCCCTGTTTTCAAAGTCCACCTTTTCCTTTGGCTATTTTTTGGGGGGATAGACACGGCCGCAAGCTAAACTTTGACTTTAGCTGATGAGGTTGCTTACAGTGGGGCATGGGCACGTGCTTGTGGGCCTAGCTACCAACGCGGTTGCAGGGCATTGTGGGGCTCGCAGTTTTACTGGTGCTAATAAAGCAAAAAGCCACCTGGATGATCATAGCACAGATAAAAGTGTGTTCAGACTAAATCACAGCTATTTTTCCTGAGGGCACACTAAGCTATGGCTTTGTAAAGATGGCCTACTATTAAATTATTGCCTAAAAAATGCCCCCTATATTTGTACATGAATGAACACAGCTCTGTTTTGAAGGGCCACCTAGTGGAGGTGCCTTGGGCTGCCTTTGATCTAGTTGGCAGCTTCAAAAGTCTGTGGTCCCTACATTCATTTGGCAAAATTTCAGGACGGTTGAATGAAGGCACACAAATATTTTGAAGGTGAAATCATACCATGACTACTTGGAAAAAGTTTGAATATAACCTAAAGGAGTCATGTATCAGCCCTTATGGTAAACTGCCTGAATCTCATTTGGCTCTTAAAGAAACTTGTACAGTTATACAGTTATACTGGAGAGCTAAAATTTGGGGATTCAACTCTGTTTTAGTGGACATTGACAGCGCATTCATTTTGAAAGAGGAACAGAGACACGCTATCAAGGTATTTGTCGATTGAAAAGATGTTTTTGCCGTCCTTCCTACGGGATACGGTAAAAGTTGAATGTATAAGCTGGCCCCGATGGTCATACTACGTTGCTCTGACTGGTTCTAGGTACATCCAATTGAGCAAAGAGGTATTTTGTTTAAAACCCGCCCCATAATCACAGCCCAATGGAGCAGTATCAGACTCATATTCTGACTAGAATTATGAGTATGACATCGTCAGGCTACTTCTGTATGTCCTACTGTTGTCAATTCTGAGTCACCTCTCTCTCTTCTGCCCTCTACAGGTACAAACATGTCAGCAAAGATGTCCTGTGAAGATCAGGCAAAAGGGACTGGTTAGTTCCACATAGTTTTACAGTTGATTTGTTGTTTTTTCACAAGTGCCCAGGTTTCAAGGCTTCAGGCAGGAGGCTTGCCCGATGTTTAATAAAAGAAACTCTTTAGAACAACACTATGCAAGAATGTAACACTTTAATGCTTTTATACACAAATACCTTTAGTATCATCTTCAGGTATATGGTCATGTGAAGGACAGATAAACACACCTATGGTTCTGGCCAGCTGCCCAGGCTATGCGCTATGCAGTTCTGTGTAAACCGCCCCGCCCTGCTAGACCACCCTGTGTAAATGCACGTTTCTATCAATGCCAGCTGTGCTGTTAGTGTTGTTTCCTAGGTTTTTACATACATTGTAGGCGGTTATCTCACCAAAACTCCTCAGTGCTGGATATCAATTCTATAATAGTTCAAAGTTGATCCCTGAGGATGAAGGGGGAACTATTCTTTACTAGCACACCTTGGAAATACACCTCAAATCTCTAATCCACTTTAATGCTTGTATATCCATCTTTGATTATATGATTTTATAGTAAAGTAATTAAAGTGTAACTAACATAGATGATGTTAACAATTTGTAATACAATTTTAGGCACCAGTGGGTAAACTGCAGACTCATTTAATAGGTATTCATTCTTCCCCAGCTCAAAGTTCTAAGGGAGCAAATTGTTGCCAGTTAGCCGTGGATGAGATTGGTCTCCTGAAACTGAAGTTAACCATCCTGGCTGTCCTCTGTGTCATCCTTGGATCTTTTCTTGTGGCTTTTCAAGTGCTAGGTGAGTGTATTTGAAAAAAGGGAGGGCTCACTAGTGGGTTCATTAGTGTGCCAGCAAGGGTTAAAATGTGTATTTTATAGTACATTCTAGGCCATAAAAATTGACAAAATGCGTCAACAATATATAACCTTTACCATCATATACCACGTTAGTATTTATGTGATAAGTTATTCTGAAAAACATAGGATAAATACATGAGTTCGTCGAATGATTTAAATTAATAGATTGAAAAATCAAAACGAAATGAATTATATAGACGAAGATCAAAATAACAACACTTCTGACAATAATGATTACTCTGATAAATCTAACAAAATAATAGCATCCTTATTCTCTTTACAGCATTCATGAGGGTGGAGAATGTGGGTGAGTTAGCATGCATTAGTGAGTGAGTGAGTGAGTGAGTGAGTGAGTGAGTGAGTGAGTGAGTGAGTGAGTGAGTGAGTGAGTGAGTGAGTCATGGTGTGAGAGGATGAAAGACAGCAATATACCATCACAGAATAAGTCAATCTGACAATGAATGAGTGAAAATGTTTGTGTGAATGAGAATTTGTGAGTACATAGCCAAAATAAAAGACAGAAAGACTCTCAGTCCTACGTGGCAAAGACTACATTACCCATTACACCTCTTGTTCATGTAACTCTAACACATTTTTCTAACACAGTCTTTTTTGCAAAGTAATCCACTAACTATACAAATTTCGACTGGCTTTAGCTGAGCAACCAACTAACTGTCAACTAACCATGATTCTAACACAAACCCCAAATCTAACCTTTTCTGTTTTTATGACCGTGTTGTCCAAGGAACATGTTTGCATATTAAGGACATTTGTCCTTAACTATAGAAGATCTGCCACATGTTATGTACTTTCCAACATGTGTTAAAGAACATTCAAACTTACTGAGGGTGGAGCATGCCAATGTTTCATTGGCTTTGCAAGCTAATATTAGCCTGACGATGTCATACTCATGATTCTAGTCAGAATATGAGTCTGATACCGAACATTTGGGCTGTGATTATGGGGCGAGTTTCAACGAACCAGGAAAGAAAATGCCTATTCGCTGAATTGGATACCTAGAACCAATCAGAGCAACGTAGTAGCCTATTTCCATCTGATAGATTAAACTTTTACCTGATCCCGTAGGAAGGACGGCAAAAACATCTTTTCAATCGACAAATGCCTTGATCGCGTTTCTCTGTTCCTCTTTCAAAATGAATGCGCTGTCAATGTCTGTTGAGATATGCCTGCTCACGTTAATTAATTAGCATTAAGGCTACAAGCTACAGTTAGTTTCAATGGGTTTTTTGTGTACACGTTAGCAATGATCTAACAATAATGGTCTAGAGAGCTTTAGTTAAGACAAAAAATACTCTGCAACATTCGTGTTGCACATGCACAACTAACCAAGTCAATGTAGACATTAAAAAGTCGTGTAGATAGCTTAATTCACATAAAATATTCCCCACTAAGCACCCGAGACGCGGCCATCTTGGTCGGAGTTCGAATCTACCGGTTAATTCAACTCAAGCGTTGGTATCTGTCCATCAACGTATAAAGCCCGCCCTGACAATTTGATTGGTCCGGTTTTATCCTACCGATGAAACTCTCTCCCAATTAGCCCAGAGCCAGACCAAATCTCCCTGACCAAAATTTTTGTGGGCGGGGTTTGGGCTGGTATCCAGGCTAAGCTAATATGTCAGTTGGGGAGAAATGCAAAAGCACTGTAGAAATATGGAACATGGCTTCTTTGCTGTAGGGTATGTAAGGTATGTTTACATTTGATATGGATAGCTGGCACCAATTTCTCTGAATTTGTTTTTTGCTTACCCAAGACATTAGACAGAATTTGGAAATGCTGCAGTAATTAATAGATTGAAAAATCAAAACTTAATTAATTATATAGACATAGATTACTGTGATAAATACATAAAAAATAACCCTTAGTTATTTACAGATCTTTTGAAGGTGGAGACTGCAGGTGAGTTGCAGTGAGCTAAGAGCATGCGTGAGTGAGTGAGTGAATGAGTGAGTGAGTGAGTGAGAGAGTGAATGAGTGAGTGAGTGAGTGAGTGAGTGAGTGAGTGAGATAGTGAGTGAATGAGTGAGTGAATGAGTGAGTGAGTGAGTGAATGAGTGAGTGAGTGAGTGAGTGAATGAGTGAGTGAGTGAATGAGTGAGTGAATGAGTGAGTGAATGAGTGAGTGAGTGAGTGAATGAGTGAGTGAGTGAGTGAATGAGTGAGTGAGTGAGTGAGTGAGTGAGTGAGTGAGTGAGTGAGTGAGTGAGTGAGTGAGTGAGTGAAAGGATGAAAGACAGCAATATACCAGGACAGAATAAGACAATCTGACAATAAATAAGTGGAAATGTTTGTGAGTATTTGTTAGTAAATAGTAAAATTGAAAGACAGAGAGACTCACATTTTCAAACAGAGGGTGGAGCACGCCAATGTTACTTTGGCTTCCCAATCTAATATGTCAGGTGGGGAGAATGGCACAAGCACTGTATTTCAATGTGTTTATCATGGATTCTTAGCTGAAAGGTATTGGTATAGGTGTTTTTATCTCCCACAGTCAGGGAGATTGATTTGTTTTCCTGAAAGCAAAACATGAGAAAATGGATAAGCACTGCATTATTGTTGACTAAATCTCTGTGGAATTCCTTAAAAATAACTCACTAAAAACTGGAAACAAATCATGAGAAATGCCTATAAATGCATTATTGTTTACTAAATCATTAACTAAATCATTAACGCTGGACTTCTCTGGTAAAGAAAATAATTGCCTCTTTTTCATACACAAAGGGAAAACCTGTCCCTTATGAACTGACTGGAAAGTTTTCTGTTATGATGATATTTAGATGTGCTTCATGCTCATACATTATTTTATTCTGGACATCTTTTTATGGTATAGTTTGATATTGGTGTATTTTCTTTCTACAGACACTGAAAGGATGCTAATTGAGCAGAAGAACAGAAATGATAATCTCACCAAGGAGAACACAAGACTTGAGAATGAGCTACAAGGTGAGATTTCCATACATCTGTGGTGGACTGAAAAGAGCGGTCTTTGTTATGGACAAAGCAACAGTATATAAATACAGTATGTCAAAAAATCATGACAAACTAAATGTCAGTTCTAGTGGTCATAATGAATTGCATTCCTTTAAAAGGAGTAAAAAATTGTGCGGATAACTGGGAGTACTACGATGGATCATGTTACCACTTCTCCACTGATAAGAAGACCTGGATTGAGAGTAGAGATGCCTGTCAGACTATGGGAGGATACCTGGTCATCATAAACAGTCAAAAGGAAATGGTATGACATGAATTCCAAATATTTCAAATCTGTTCACTCTAATCAGTAGTGGCTGGTGAACTCATTGTTGGTGCAGTAGCCCCCTGTCCTATACCTCCAACATACCTGAGAGCAGCAACTGTTTACAAGTGTCCAGACCATTAGTGTGGGGATGACTTGCATATATATACAGCATTATTTACATGATGTGTTAAACACCAGGTTAATGATACGTGTCTCAGAGGGCCACTCAAGATCATTTCCTTACCTGATATAACATCAGCAACAGCATCCTGTTTTAAATTATAACACGAGTAGATGGAATTATAACACGGGTAGATGGAATCCACCATTCTGAGAGTTAGTTCCGGGGTGTGCTATATTCTACGGTATAGTAACTGTACGACCTGTTTTCATCTACCTGAGCGTTCCATATCAGTACGCACTCAAAAGGAAATATCTATCCAAGATGGCGGCGTGTTGTGGCTAATGTAGTGGGGAATGTTTTATGTGAATTAAGCTATCTACACGACTTTTTATATGTCTTAATTGACTCGGTTAGTTGTTTCTGTGCTACGCGAATGTTGCAGAGTATTGAAAGTCTTTACTGAAAGTCTCGAATATTATTTGTAGTTGACTTTTAGCGCTTAGACCAAAAACCCATTTGAAACACACGTAGCTTTTGTGCTAGGTCTAACAGACGTTAAGTTCCCAATGCTATTTGTCTGTTGCATAGCAACAGCCACACAAAGGGGGACTATTTTCTCTTGGCTACTGAAATGCGATACACAACGTTTGGTGTCTACAACTTTTTTTGTGCTGAAAGGCAGCTTACTGTTTACTTTAATTGTACTTAATATTTATAAAGTCGCTGGCAACCGTGTTATAAAAGCAATAAGGTACTCGAGTCAGTACGGTATCGTCAATAATGTACTTGTTCGAGGGTTTGCCGGCCCTCCGCTGCGCGTCGGGCCTAACAACTCCCTCGAACAAGTACATTATTGACGATACCGTACTGCCTCTCGAACCTTATTGCTTAAATAGTACATTATTTACATCCAATTTGTAGGAATCAGCAAATCCTGCTCTTCCACTGACTGACATGACTGAGTTAGCAGGTAGCATAAATCTCTACCAGTAACTAGTCAGATCTCTATAAAAGCAAACGATTAATAACTCACAAGTCTGTAGTCATCATTCAGTAATATAATTAAATATATCAGTTTACTTCTACAGTAGAGGTCCAGGTTTAAGCTTGAAGCTGAACTTTTTAAGAGGCAATAAACTATGCATCATTGGGAAATGGTCAGTGATATTTATGAGTGATAAATATTTTAGACCTTAATGGGAAGTCATATATTTATTTATATATGTAAGGAATAATGAGGGAATATGGCTTATGAGTAGTAAAACTACTCAGTTCCTACCCGGATTGTATCTTCTTTTCAAACATAGGACTTCCGTGCCAAAATTCTTTCAATACCATTATTTTCCAAAATAACCTTATGCTTGTGTTGAGCAAAGGTGACGTAAAACCGTATTTTAACCTGCACTAAAATGCTACATTATAATGCAAAAACTATAAAATATGTTAATTTAAATAGAACAAATGTGGTGACACTGAAAAGCAATATGGTCTCCAGTCCTGGATATACACCAGGGGCCGTATTCACAAAGAATCTTAGGGCTAAAAGTAGCTCATAAGTGGCGAATTTAGGAGAAACTCCTTAAAATAATGGGCGTGTCAGTCTTAAATGTAGGACTCCTAATTTTTTTTACTAAGAGCAATTCACAAAATATTTTATCCCTAAAAGTAGCACCTAAGTCTAGGACAGCTTAAAACTCCTCATGAGGACTCCTAAGTCACTAAGACCTATTCACAAAAAAATCGTAAGATGGCTGCAGCCGACTTGGTATTGATAAAAGACATTGCTTAAACCGTGAAGGTATTAATATTGTCGTAGAATTAGCGCGGGATGCAATGACGCCTTTAAACAACGACGTGTCCCGAAGTGAAATGTTTGGAAACATAAAGATAGCCTATTTGGCTTCGCGGAAAACGCAAATGACGACACTGGGAATCATCATTTAGCCGTTTAATTCATCAAACTATCAACGCACTGTAGACCCCACATCATCCAACAGTTGGATGTACCGATGACTTGTGCATTTCAACGGAGAGCGGTCTGCAGCATGTTTTTGAGAACTTACTAGCTGGATGCCGCTGGGGTGACAGTGGCTATTGGTCCTGGGACCAGTAGGCTTTCGCTTAGGATACGTTTCACGTTCGTTTCGCTTTGATCAATTAAGATTGGAGGGCTTAAAGGGCCGCATGTGCTGATATTTGAAGTGGTCAAGGGCTGGAAATATAATGGCCTAACAGTTTGCTGGGTGCTTTAATTATTAGCCTACTGCCTTGATTACATGCAATTGCCATATTTTATATTGATCGCTTTATATTTATCTTAACGTGCAAAGTGTCATTCCCGTTAGATGCACAAACTTGTCATCATGCGTGTGCATTCTGCTAACTGCACTGTCCATAACTATTTAATATTACTTAATTTGAAGCCTAGGTTATTCTCTTATTTTCAGTCGATATAGTGGGATTGTTAGAGAGACGTCACAAATGAGTTTTTAATGAGAGAGCCTGTCAACAACCAATCACCGTCCTCACCCCTTCTAAACTCGTGCATGAGAAGCGACGTCATCCATAGCAACGGAGTTTTTATCTTAAACTTAGGAGTTGGTATTATCCTTAGTATGAGTAGGTCTCAGAGCCGTTGTGAATCACTTTTAAGAAATTACTCCTACGTAAAAGGTTTTAGCGCGAGTTAGGAGCACTCCTAGTGGTAAGATAAAAGGCTTTGTGAATACGGCCCCAGGTATGTAATAATACGAATATGTATCAATAATCTAAGGAACTACCTATTTGTGACTATCAGGTATTCAGCACATTTCCCCTTGTGGGATAAATTAAAGTCATCTTAGCTTTGGCTGTCGAATACATTTTCTACATCAATGTAGAAATGAAATGAAAACAAAGATATCAGATGCCGACAGAAAAATTGATCAATCCTATTCACAATCTACAAATTAATAAATGCAGCAGAACTTTGAACTAAGATTTCACAACCTTTCAAGACTAATGTGATTGAAATCAGCAAGCGGTTATTGCAGTAGTCATTATTATGTTGCTTAATAAGATCATGAGAGTGATATTTCTTACATTAGGATTTCCTGAAGGCCAGGGCTGATTACTGGATTGGTTTAACTGATGCTCAGGAAGAGGGCAAATGGCGCTGGGTGGACAACACACCCCTCACAGACCCAAAGTTGGTACAACCCAAACATATTTACCTTTGTTTCTGCTCAATACAATTCACATTTAACGCAATTTCATTGAAATCCTGCCATGATTTAATTTGACAGATTATGAGCACCGTTTATTATGTTTATGTTTATGTGATCTCTGGATTCTGCTCTTCTTCCAGGTTTTGGGAGCCAGGTCAGCCAGATGACTACAAGGGATCTAATCGATATGGTGAAGATTGTGCCATGATTAATGGAGGAAAGTTGAATGACATTCAATGTGGTTTTGAAAAGAAAAGAATCTGTGAGACTAACAGCTGTAGGCCCGGGGTTTAACTAATATTACCACAACATCAATTTATTTACCGCCTCAAATAATTTACGCCTGGAAAACATTGTTTAGAAGAAATGTTGTTGTAGGGGTGTCTGATGAGGGGTATGGATTTTACATGAATTGAGTTTGATCTGATTTCTTTAGTTTAGGAAACATATATTAACCATTCACACATAACTAACATGTGTCTGTATAAGTGCCATCATTTATTAGGCCTGTATTTGCCAACTTCTTATTCTCACTGTATATGTGATATATTCCTGGTACAACCTTAATAACCAACTAGTTAGTCTCAACCTAATCTTACTGATATATGATACATTTTAAGAACAAAAATAGGAAGCTTGTAGCCTGCTAAGACGCTGTCTATAGTCACCTGGAGGGACAGATTAATTGTAGAATTAGTATCTCTACTGTTAAACAGTGATTCATTACTCAATGCAGTGGCACAGCAGGTCCAAGTAATGGTAATGGTACTCACCCAGGCTGCTAGTGGTGACTGGGAGGCAGGACCCTTGTTCTAAAGTGGAAAGTTGTTTGAGAGCAATGAGTGCACTTCAATCAGTGATCCCTCCATAATATATTATTATTGACATAACAGAAGTTCCCAGCTTTAGAGTACTTTCCATAATCAGACTGAAATGATGAAAATGGCCCACTACAACTACAGACACATTCATCCTTAATAAACTGTAAATATCTCAATATTCCTTTTAAAAAGGTTCCTTGTTGTGAAGTGGACTAAAAATGACATGAAATTCTTGCGTGAGTTAGACATTCTTATTTAAAAAAATATTCTCAGAAAGCACATTGCCTTGCCTTGCCTCAGAACACACGACATGCGTCCAAAGTGACCTACCACAACCCTCACAAGTCACCATCTTGTGTTTCCACAAGGGAGAGACCTTTTCCAAAGCCTTATGCCTCCATCAGGTTCTGAGGGATCTCTCTGTCTTGTGAAGCTATGTGAAGATGAACCCTTTGGTCCTGTTTGTTGGTAAATTGAAGTCTGCAGGTAGGAATACCTGTTCTACATCTATTATATGTTACTGTAAGTGGCATATGTAGACAGTATATTATGAAAGGCTATGAATATTCTTTTGATTTTGATCCTTGCTATATATCAGTTAACATTGGTGAAGACCAACTAGTTGGTTATTAAGGTTGTTCCAAGAATGAATAACCCATTCAATCAGAATAAGAAGTTGGTGATTACTGGCCTAATAAATGATTAATGTTGCTTAATGCTGGCTCTATTGGGCACTGACACAGACACCAATGTAAGCTCATAATTATGTTGTGTTATTTTTAAGGACAGTCCTTTCTCTTAGCTTGCCAGTCATATTTTAATTGAATGTCTTTTTATTCTGAGGCTTGTGAGTGTTGGTTTAAATGAATGTAAATATCGCCCAATGGTTGATCCAAGCTGGACCCAAGCTGCCATCCTTGACTGCTTCAGCTTCTCCTGCTTGCGCTGGTATTGTCCAAGGCACGGTCTTGGTAACACCTTTGTGGAAACCTCTCTGTCAGTCGTACACTTATACTTGTCCACATAAGCCCATACAAAAATGTATGTGAGATTGTGAATAAAGCTGATTTAAGTTTACATTTTCAATGGTAATGTAAGTCAGCAGTATAAAGTTGCTGGTGCTGATTCATATCTGTGTATCAAACCAAAGAAAATGGCTCTGAGTGTAATTTGCATTATTTGTGTTAGCCTATAGGTGTCCCTACTATGTCTTCAAGCTGTGTTTCTTGGTTCAGATTTATCAGTAGTGGGCGGTGTTGAGGTGAAACCACCATCTAATTCAGCTCACAGCCCAAAAATTCAGTCCCCCACATTTACTTCAGCGAAGACAGTATTAATCCATCAAATGAGCAGGAAGATATTAAGATATTTCAAGTCATATTGTTTTTGTCCTTTTCACTTTTGAATGACACTTAGAAGCAATTTCAAGGTTGGAGAAAACAGATTTAATGTATAGGGAAATACTACATTATTTACTACAACTATTCCTGAGATTTCAGGGATTATACTATACTATGCACAAATTCTACTTAGTATAAACAAACGATTTTGAAGACGTTTGGTTGCATGGACAATTTGGAGTGTTTCTTGCATATGTAAATTATGAGTTTCTATGAAATATGGCCCCTGTTTTCTAAACTGATGAAACTTTACTGTAAGTGAACTGATGGTGACAGTTGTCCTACTGTTAGTTCCTAAGGAGGATAAAAAGAAAAGGTCAACAGCCACAAAAATGTAAATAACCCAGTGTGTGAAGAGGACATTTTAAAGGGAGTGATAGAGAAATACCATATTTTGCTGACTATACACTGCATATATATAAACCGCATTACAGTTGTTTATGTAATTTCATAAAACAAACCCTTGAACTGACCGCACACATACATTAAGCACACTTTATTCAATGTTAAATCCTCCTGTCACGTAAAACTAATAATAACACATCCCCTGGCAACCACTGATTAACCGTGTTTGAGAAGGAGGAGGACTTCACTCCCTTCATTCACTACATAAGGCGTGATTAAACTATTGGGCCAGTGCCAGTTTAAACAAGGTTAAAATGGTACCAAAAGTTATTCTAGTACAGTCAGGCCTTCAAAACAATGTCAACAACAATTCAAGTTCACATTCTCAATTGAAAATATTACAAACGAATGAATTGATATTGCGAAACCTTGTTCCTGGCAGATCTGCCCAAACCATTTGCAGGAGCACACTTCCTAAGAAGACAGGAAAGATTCAATGGCAGCATGAACTCGTTCAACATTGCTCTTTGAACAAACAGGGTATGGAATATAAGTCAATGTTTTACCTATGCTGTATCCAACGTTCATGGGAATCCATTAGAAGTGGGAGGGGAAACTCTATGCTGGTTACCCATATGCTTCCACACTCACCAGCCCAGATAAACCAGTTTAGATTGTTATGTGGTGATCTACAATAAGGGGAAAGGAGTCACTGTTGGTGGTAAAAAGCACCACAAGTCTGATGTGTCTGCCATTAGGACGCATTAAATGACATGCCTAAAACGCAGCATCACAGTGTCTGTGTTGACTAACGGTCTTCTGTTAATATTAACAAACACACAGGCACTTACATGGTTTGTCTTTTCATTGATGTTTTTCACTGAAGATACTGCCTCTTGGTCATTGTAGATAAAAACACCCTCAAAGTTAAGTAGGCATGCTTACTTGAGCTACACACAGAACCATTGTTATGCATTCAAGTTACCAGAAGTTCAGACCATATCGCATTCTATGCACCTGTTATAAAAAGTAAATAAAGCTATTAAATGCATGAAAGTGGGTTATACCTCCCACCCTTGTTAAACCGATAATGTTTTTTTTTCGTCCACTGCCACACCACCATATGAAGGGTTCCAGGTGGGAAAGAAAATGGCTGCTCCTTTACACAGCGTCTCCACTTCATAACTGCAAATGGCCCAATCCAAAAAGCTCTTGTACAGAGAATTGCTACAGATTTTGCCATTCTGCATAAACATTCAGATCAATTTAAATGATATCATAGTGAACATACAGTGAACTACTACACACAAATCTGATAAACTGAGGCCTACACTACTAACAACACATCAGATATACTAAGGCCTACTACACACACATCTGATATACTGAGGCCTACACTACTAAACACACATTTGATATACTGAGGCCTACACTACTACACACACATCCAATATACTAAGGCCTACTACACACACATCTGATATACTGAGGCCTACTACACACACATCTGATATACTGAGGCCAACACTACTACATACACATCTGATATACTGAGGCCTACACTACTACACACATCTGATGTACTGAGGTCTACTATACACACATCTGATATACTGAGGCCTACACTACTACACTGTAGCGGTGGATACACCAGGTAGTAAATAGTTCAGGCGCCAGGCAGGCCCAAAATCCTGCCACTTGACTGAGGTGTACTACCGTCAGCAATTAAACAAAAATTAGTGAATGCAAATAAGGATAAAACTCAAAGAGTTGAATGAAATGTACATAGTGCTTATTTAATAAATAACCAAACAATAAACACACTATCACAAATATCACCCTCTTAATCCCACGTAAAGGCAAACATGAAATAAACAAAACATCCTACTTTAAACAGATGGTGTGTGTGCGTTTGTATGTGTGGGTGCGTGCGTGTAAGGTTATGTGCGTTTATGTTGTGTGAAGCAGCTTGAGAGTCAGGAAGTATGAGCGAGGTGCTCTCGAGTATGGAAACTCACGGCACGTCGTTTGAACGCAAGTATCTGCCCTGGTCCTATGAGAATAGAACGGCAGGTTTGGCGAACAATTCCGGGAATTCCGGGATTTCCAATGTCGGCTTCTCAGTGTGGTCTTTCCGTGACGCGTCGGGAGAACTTCTCCAGACCAAGAACTCCAGCACTCTTCGCGACAGGATGTCCAGTATCCAACTCACTATCAGAACTCCTCCAGGCTCAACTTGGACTCTCTTGCTCCTTACGTGGCTGTGTCGGTGTCAGTGTCTGTTTCTCATTGAGAACCCGCCATTGATTCCGTGATCACCCTTTATTCAGAACACCACTCCCATATTGACGTAAATTGGAAGTTACTTGTGTGACTAACAGTAGCAGGATTATGTACTCTGCTACAACACCCACATCTAATATACTGAGGCCTACACTACTACACACACATCTGATAAACTAAGGCCTACAACACACACATCTGATATACTGAGGCCTACTACACACACATCTGATATACTGAGGCCTACACTACTAAACACACATCTGATATACTAAGGCCTACTACACACACATCTGATATACTGAGGCCTACTACACACACATCTGATATCTTCTCCCCCTTCTTCGGCGGTCACTCGAGACGAGTATGACTGTCCTCTCTATAGGGTTGTCTTATTTCTTATTTGTGTCCTCAGGTGGCTGTAAAGGCCGATCCTTGACCCACAGATTCTGCTGCAGTGTGGGCATTGGAAAGTTGAGGTGGTGTGTGGTGGTGGAGCCTTCCTCTGTTTGTCCTTGCGGAGTTGCCGCTTTGCCTCTGCGGCACAGCGGAGTTCAATTTCGTGGTGTGCTGCACCTTCTTGCACTGCTTTCCTCCAGTTGTTCCTGTTCAACGCAAGATCCTCCCAGTTGCTAGATTCGATGTTGAACATTTTCAGGCTGGTCTTGATATTGTCCTTAAAGCGTTTCTTTGGCCCACCAGGGGCTCGCTGTCCTTCTATTAACTGGGAGTACAGGATCTGCTTAGGGAGACGGTTGTTGGGCATGCCGATGACATGGCCTGTCCATCGGAGTTGGTGTTGCATAATGATGGTAGTTATGCTTGGCATATTTGTTTCCTCCAGAATGCTGGAGTTTGTACGCCTGTCTTCCCAATTGATCCTCAAGACTTTTCTCAAGGCTCTTATGTGGAATAACTCCAGGGCTCTAAGGTGTCTGCTGTAGGTGGTCCATGACTCCACTCCATACAGCAGGGTTGAGAGAATCACAGCTCTGTAGACTTGGAGCTTAGTTTCAGCCCTCAGGTCTCGGTCGTCAAAGACTCTTGTCCCGAGTTTGGCATAGACTCTGTTGGCGCATCTCAGGCGATGGTTAACCTCAGAGTCTATATCGGCTTTGGAAGAGAGGAGGCTGCCCAAGGTAGGGGAAGTGGTCGACGCTTTCCTGGGTGGTGTTATCCACTTTGATGATGGGCTGGAGTGATGGCTGGTTGGATGGTGGTTGGTACAGTACCTGAGTTTTATTGATGTTCAAGGCCAAGCCCAGGGCTCTGTATGCCTTGGCAAAGGCATTTAGGATGCCCTGGAGGTCTTCAGGGGAGTGTGCTGCAATGGCGTTATCATCAGCATACTACAGCTCCATGATGGTGGTATTCCTGACCTTGCTCTTGGCTTTGAGCCTGTTAAGGTTGAAGAGCCTGCCATCAGTCCTGTAGAGGATTGGAATCCCCTGTGGCAGCTCCTGGCCAGTGAGGTGGAGTATGGTTGAAATGAAGATTGCAAATCATCCCATCCCATCATCGCCAGAGAACTGCAGAGATGCCGGATTGACATAGCTGCTCTCTCCAAAACACAAAAGGTGGCTACACTTTCTTTTGGAAAGGAAAGCCAGCCGATGAGGCCAGAAATCATGGAGTTGGAATTGCCATCAACAACCAGCTTGTCAACCACCTCTCCGAACTTCCTGTGGGGATCAGCGAGCGTCTCATGACCATCCGTCTGGTGTTGGCCAACAACCAGACAGCGACTGTAGTGAGTGCCTACGCCCCTACCCTAGACTCAGACGTGGAAGAAAAATAAGCCTTCTACGCCTGCCTGGAAGAAACCCTGTCAAAAATCCCCAGGGAGGACAAGATCATCCTACTTGGATACTTCAATGCCAGGGTCGGCCGGGACCAACACCTTTGGAAGGGCACTATTGGCAAGGAGGGCATTGGTAACATCAACTCCAACGGAATGCTGCTTCTGAGTACATGCGCTCAGCACGACCTCGTCATCACCAACACTCTCTATCGCCAGAAAAACAAATTCAAGGCATCATGGATGCTCCGTCGCTCCAAGCAATGGCACCTCATTGATTATGTCATCGTAAGAGCCAGGGACCGCTGTGATGTGAACATCACAAGGGCCATGATAGACTCTGACAACTGCTGGACAGACCACCGCCTCATCCGATCCACAATGTCCATCAAACTTAAAAAGAGGAGGAGGATTCAGAAGAAGCAGACCCGGCGAAGACTGAACCTTGACAGCCTTAATGAAACCGCCACCCAGCAGTTACTTCAGGGCTCTCTCGGAGAAACCCTTTAGCAAGAGCACCCTGATAACATCGAAGAGCACTGGGACCTTCTCAAATCCACAATCCTTAACTCATGCGAAACCACAATGGGGTATCAGTCGAGGAAACATCAGGACTGGTTTGATGAAAATGACACAGAGATAGAACAACTTATCTCCAGAAAACGAAAAGCTTTCAGAGTGTGGCAAAATGACTTAACATGTGAGGCCAAAAGGGCAGCACACTCTACAGCCAAGGCTGACGTTCAGAGATTGGTGAGGGAGCTCAAGAACAACTGGTGGACAGAAAAGGCTCTAGAACTCCAGAGACTGGCAGACTCGGGTGACACCAGAAGCTTTTTCAGTGCCACTAAGGCTGTCTATGGCCCTAGCCACCGCGGCTTAAATCCCCTGCGCTCAAATGAAGGACAGACACTTCTGAAAGACAATGACTCCATCAACGCACGTTGGAAGGAGCATTTCCAGGAACTTCTGAACCGTGACAGCTCAGCCGAACCAGACATTGCCAGCCATATCCCGCAGAGTCCCATCAGAGAACACATGGGGGAACCACCTACCCTAACTGAGGTTCACAATGCCATCAGGAATCTCAGGAACAACAAGGCCGCTGGTCCTGATGAGATCCCTGCAGAGATTTTAAAGGAAAGAGGACCAAGTCTCTGGCACCAGATCCATCACCTACTCCTCAAGATCTGGGAAAAGGGAGAGCTCCCCTCAGAGCTCCGGGACGCCCAAATTGTCACCATATTCAAGAAAGGGGACAAGGCTGAATGTGGAAACTACAGGGGCATTTCGCTCTTATCAACAACGGGCAAAGTGCTTGCTCGTGTCCTTGCCAACCGCCTGATACCACTATCTGAGGAGGTACTCCCTGAATCACAGTGCGGCTTCCGCCCATCCAGGGGAACAGCTGATATGATCTTTTCTGCTCGCCAAATACAGGAAAAGTGTCGGGAACAAGGACTGCCTCTCTTCATGGCCTTCATAGACTTGACAAAGGCATTTGATTCCGTAGATCGTCAGGCACTGTGGAGTATACTATCAAGGTATGGATGTCATGTCAAGTACATCCGTGTACTGAGGCTACTGCATGACGGCATGTTAGCCACAGTGCTCAGCAACGGTGGCTCTGAATCTGAGCCATTTACCGTTGAAACTGGAGTAAAACAGGGATGCATCATTGCCCCCATCTGATATACTGAGGCCTACAACACACACATCTGATATACTGAGGCCTACTACACACACATCTGATATACTGAGGCCTACACTACTACACCCACATCTGATATACTAAGGCCTACTACACACACATCTGACATACTGAGGCCTACTACACACACATCTGATATACTGAGGCCTACACTACTACATACACATCTGATATACTGAGGCCTACACTACTACACATACATCTGATATACTGAGGTCTACTACACACACATCTGATATACTGAGGCCTACACTACTACACACACATCTGATATACTGAGGTCTACTACACACACATATGATATACTGAGGCCTACTACACACACACATCTGATATACTGAGGACTACTACACACACATCTGATATACTGAGGTCTACTCTACTACACACACATCTGATATACTGAGGTCTACTACATACACACATCTGATATACTGAGGCCTACTACACACACATCGGATATACTGAGGCCTACTGCAGACACATCTGATGTACTGTGGCCTACTACACACACATCTGATATACTGAGGCCCTCTACACACACATCTGATATACTGAGGCCTACTACACACACATCTGATATACTGAGGCCTACTACACACATCTGATATACTGAGGCCTACACTACTACAGACACATCTGATATACTGAGGCCTACACTACTAAATGTGTTCACATTGTTGTTAATACTTTGTCATTAAAACTAATAAAGGGATTATACTCATGGCTAGATTTCTCTACACAACTTGTAAAATGCAACACATTAGCTCACTCTCCCATGGCATGAGGTCTTCTGACGAAAGGCCAGTCTAGAACTGCCAGGTGTAGCATTCTTCAGCTCCTGAAATGAGTGGAAGACTGTGAGGTGAAATAAAGTCAGAGTTTCATAATTCCCTATTAAAGACCTCAACAACAACAAATGCACCAGTGGCCATGCTTGCTGTGGCAGGCCAGTGGTCACTCTGGTGGATGTCTGCAACTCCAGTCAGTGGTGGTCCGCCAGGGCCTTCAAGGCCTTCTCTGCTGGCCTAAACATTATCAGAAAATAAATGTAATAAAATACATTTAATTTTAATATTTTCTTTTCATAAATATGTATTCAATTATTCCCCATAGTCCATTATCTTCATTTCATAGCTTCCAGCGTTGTTAATTTATGTTAGAGCTTTCATCCAATCATATTTCAGCTATCATGTGTTGCCACGCTCCGAGAAACCTTCCCCGAGAACAGAATTCTTCCCTGAGGCCTTCAGAGTTCACATTGAAGGCCCGTGTACATCTGATTGGTTTTCACAACTGGCTGTTTCAGTTAATTTAAGTTGAATGAACTGAAACAGACAGTTGTGACAACCAATCAGATTTCGAGTTGGCGACACTGGGCCTTCTAGAAGGCCCGGAAGATTTCTTTCCTCGCGTTGAACGTGACACGTAAACGTCCTTTGATTGGATACTGAGGCAGACCGGTGCAGTGCTTCAGTGCTCAGTTTAGCTGGCTAATGCGAAAACGACCTACATCGGTTTCAGTGCTTATTATGCTAGTTGTTTCAATTGGTAAGACTAAATATAATTACATTAACCAACTCAAATAAACTAGTTTACACCAACTTGATAATTCCAGTTTTTGATACAATTACAACGCCATTTTCAAGACGGAACTTTCAAGAAAAACTGGATATCGTGAGGATGGGAAGTTTAATGAAACTGCTTTGCAGGTGGGACAATGCGATGTTTAGTGGACAAACTTGTTTAAGCTCACATAGGCTACTTTCGGTGGACTTAATAAAACTTTGTAGACTAATCCCTGAAAATTGCCTTTTATTTTTAAGTTGTGACAGTAATATCCAAGCGGTCATATAACTGAGAGTTTACTACTCTTAATGTATTGTTAATACGGGTGTATTGATTTTAAAAGCTCCGTAAATATTAATAAAGTCTGTTGTACTCGACTATGTTAAGGTGATGCAATGCTCACTTATACTGCCTTTCTGTATAAATATAATGGTTCGAGAGCCATGGCGTCATAATGATGGTATTAGGAGGTGGATTCACTCAGTTTAACATCGTGTAGGACAGGGGTGGCCAACCAGTCCAGCTCAAAGAGCCACAACAAAATCCAACACCATTTCAAAGAGCCTCACGAATCTAGGATCCCACTTTTTTTGGGGGGGATAAGCCCCTACATAAAACCATTTTTTTTCCCCTGTGACCAAGCAAAACTAGGGGGGTCTGGGGGCATGCTCCCCCATAAGATTTTTTTTGAAAATAACCTTTTAAATAGTGTCCTTTAGTGGGTTTTAGGAAGAGAAATTAACACATTTAGATTTAAAATATGGCACAAATATAAACATATTGAAGACATTTGCTGAGATGTTGTGTTGGATGTGTGTGAAGCAGGAGCACTCTGACCTGGGAGAGAAATTTTAGGAGCAGCTACTACCCTTTGCCTCCACATATTTAAGTGAGGCCTCCTTTTCTGCAATAACTGTGATCAAAACAAAGCATTGGAACAGACTGTGCCTCGAGAAGAGCTTAATCACAGCAGTTGCCTACCTTTTATTGGAAATAACCTTTTAAATAGTGTCCTCTAGTGGGTTTCAGGAAGAGAAATTAACGAATGTAGATTTAAAATATGGCACAAAAATAAACATATTGAAGACACCTGTTGAGATAGGTGCTAATTATAGTTAATGTCAGATATCCTCTGTTCAGTTTTCAAACTCTCCCTCACTATATTACTTTTTTGCTCGAGCAATATTCAATGACACCTGATACAATGCCAACGTGACCGTTTCAGAGTAGCCTACTTCAGAGTAAATTTCCAAAAAACCGAGTCTGTTTCTCTGACTGACGTTTCAAAGTATGTACCTTGTGCTTGCCCATCTCTGCCTTTAGGAACTCCTGAGCTATGTTAGTTAGCATTGTGTGTGGAGAGACGGCGCTCCAAGTTTGAGGCTTTAGAATGCGACAGTGACGTCTGGCATATTAAGCAGAGGGGTTTTCCATTTCGCTGCGCAAATAATTCCTCCCATTCAGGCAAGAACGTATCTTCATATTTTCGTTTAGCTTTACGCTTTGCTGGATCCATGGCATTCTATCAGTAGCTACTGCTAGTCTGGCTAGTAACTCTCTGAAACTGGGTGCACACATTAGAAAGAATGTTTCATGTTTGGAACATTAACGTTACTTGAAGACATCTCTCAAGATCGCGTGATGACAAAATATACATGAATAAATACCCCATTCAAATCGGGCAGACTTTTTGTCTGTATTTCCAAATATATTGCGTGCAAAATATGCATTTTAGATATTTGTTTTACAATATGAAAATTCTGTACACCAAGAGAAAAGTGAGTGAGCACTCGAGCTGGAGCCGAGCCGCACGTCAGCCGGCAAAGAGCCGCATGCGGCTCGCGAGCCGCGGGTTGGCCACCCCTGGTGTAGGACATCGCTGAAGGCCCAGTCGTGAAATGCACGGACCGCCACTGACTCCAGTACACCTGTGGGCAGAGCAGGTACTGCAGTCGACCTCTGGGAGAGCAAGATCATATCTTCCTGGCTGTTTACCTTGAAAGTCATGGCAGTAATCTTTGTCATTTACCTTCATCACTCCTTTAGTAGGCAAAGGTACGTAGAAACCAGAGGTCATTGAGTTCTATAGAGTGGCATTAAACAGCGGAGACCATTGAGTTCTATAGAGTGGCATTAAACAGGAGATCATTGAGTTTTATAGAGTGGCATTAAACAGTGGAGATTATTGAGTTCTATAGAGTGACAATACATTGGAGATCATTGAGTTCTATAGAGTGGCATTTAACAGAGGAGATGATTTAGTTCTATAGAGTGGCATTAAACAGCGGAGATCATTGAGTTCTATAGAGTGGCATTAAACAGCGGAGATCATTGGGCTCTATAGAGTCAGTGGCATTAAACAGAAGAGATGATTGAGTTCTATAGAGTGGCATTAAACAGCGGAGGTTATTGAGTTCTATAGAGTGGCATTAAACAGTGGAGATTATTGAGTTCTATAGAGTGGCATTAAACAGCGGAGATCATTGAGTTCTATAGAGTGGCATTAAACAGCGGAGATTATTGAGTTCTATAGAGTCAGTGGCATTAAACAGAAGAGATGATTGAGTTCTATAGAGTGGCATTAAACAGCGGAGATTATTGAGTTCTATAGAGTGGCATTAAACAGCGGAGATCATTGGGTTCTATAGAGTGGCATTTAACAGCGGAGACCATTGAGTTTTATAGAGTGGCATTACGAAGGACATCATTGAGGTCTATAGAGTGGCATTAAACAGCGGAGATTATTGGGTTCTATAGAGTCAGTTGCATTAAACAGAAGAGATGATTGAGTTCTATAGAGTGGCATTAAACAGCGGAGATTATTGGGGTCTATAGAGTGGCATTAAACAGGAGATCATTGGGGTCTATAGCAGGGCCGTGCAGAGACCTCTGGAGGGGCAGGTGCTCAAAGTTAAAAAGGGGGCACATGTAGCACGGATTTGTAAAAATGTATTTATCTAGGCCTTTTCTATAGCCTATGTCCACTGGTGTGACGGTCATTTCCACCAGTGTGACGCTGAGTTCATTTCACACTATAGGACAGTGTTGTCACAAGGGGTTGGTTTATACCCCCAGACACATTACAGTGTCTCCACAGCTGCCAACACACACACACATACACACACACACACACACACACACACACACACACAAATACATCCATTTCACAAACG
The DNA here is from genome assembly GCF_963457725.1 of Sprattus sprattus. Lineage (NCBI taxonomy): Eukaryota > Metazoa > Chordata > Actinopteri > Clupeiformes > Clupeidae > Sprattus > Sprattus sprattus. The sequence continues at coordinate 12,396,988 of NC_137919.1, forward strand.
GGTGCATATATAATAATACTCATTAGGTTTTAAATGAGCGGGGTAACTATATGGGAACAAGGCCTTTAATCTATAATTTTACAGGCAGCAAGTACTGTAGACAGCTGTGTTTCACTGTGAGTATGAAAGTTGTCAAAAGGGTGCAATGTTTATAGTCAATGTGGGTCCATTTCAACATACAATGAGTGAGATGGATGGAGAGAGAGCGGGAGGGAGTGAGAGATGGAGAGAGTGAGAGGGGGAGTGAGACGGATGGAGAGAGAGGGGGGGGAGAGATCCTGCTCAAAACGGATTGTCTGCACTCAAATACACTGTTGCTTGCAGAAATGCCGTGTTTCAATTTAAGTTGTCGCACTCAAATACACTGTTGCTATCAGAAATTCCCTGTGTTTCAGTTTAAGTTCTCGCACTCGTCCTCTTGTTTCTTCTGCTCAAAGACTTCTGCTCGCTCTCGCTATCTGGCCCTCTCTCTCTCTCTCTCTCTCTCTCTCTCTCTGATTGATATGAAATAACGTTACCAAAATTCACCAACCAATACAAATTCATGACGTGAAATGAACGAAAATGCTCTCAGATTTAAAGACCACGCTCGATATTAATCGATACCAACTTCATACATTGACAAGTTTATTTACGGGATTTCATCAACTATTTTTGGCTCATATTTGCATGCAGTCATTTAGCAGACGCTTTTGTTCAAAGCGACGTACAAGATAGAGGCATATAAGCCCCTATAGCAAACTTTACACCGAGTTATTCCCGAGTCATCATGGCACATTTGGCATCACAACAAGTCTACTCGGCTTACCTAGAAAACGGGAGCTCCAGAGAAACTTATCAGAGGCGTCGGTCAGCAGGGCATGTCAGGGCAGAGTGAGGGCACGTTGTGGATCATGTGACCGACCAAGGTAGATGTAAATTATTATCATTTCATTAAATTTATTTGGGGCCGCATAGACGGACTTTTCACACTCAAATAAAAAAAAAAAAAAAAAAAAAATAATGATAATTAAAAAAAACACTCTGACAAAAGGGCACTTTGGGCATCAAGGGCAAAAGGGGCAGGTGCTCAAGCCCCCTTAGCCCTCCCCCCCCCCCCCCCTCTGCACGTGCCTGGTCTATAGAGTGGCATTAAACAGGAGATCATTGAGTTCTATAGAGTGGCATTTAACAGCGGAGATCATTGCCTTCTATAGAGTGGCATTAAACAGCGGAGATCATTGAGTTCTATTGAGTGGCATTAAACAGCGGAGATCATTGAGTTCTATTGAGTGGCATTAAACAGCGGAGATCATTGAGTTCTATAGAGTGGCATTAAACAGCGGAAATCATTGGGTTCTATAAAGTCAGTCGCATTAAACAGAAGAGATGATTGAGTTCTATAGAGGGGCATTAAACAGCGGAGATCATTGGGGTCTATAGAGTCAGTGGCATTAAACAGCGGAGATCATTGAGTTCTATAGAGTGGCATTAAACAGCGGAGATCATTGGGTTCTATAGAGTCAGTGGCATTAAACAGGAGAGATGATTGAGTTCTATAGAGTGGCATTTAACAGCGGAGATCATTGCGTTCTATAGAGTGGCATTAAACAACGGAGATCATTGCGTTCAATAGAGTGGCATTTAACAGCTGTGATCATTGAGTTCTATAGAGTGGCATTAAACAGCGGAGATCATTGGGTTCTATAGAGTGGCATTAAACAGGAGATCATTGAGTTCTATAGAGTGACAATACATTGGAGATCATTGAGTTCTATAGAGTGGCATTTAACAGGAGAGATGATTTAGTTCTATAGAGTGGCATTAAACAGCGGAGATCATTGGGTTCTATAGAGCGGCATTAAACAGGAGATCATTGCGTTCTATAGAGTGGCATTAAACAGGAGATCATTGCGTTCTATAGAGTGGCATTTAACAGGAGAGATGATTTATTTCTATAGAGTTGCATTTAACAGCTGAGATCATTGCGTTCTATAGAGTGGCATTTAACAGGAGATCATTGAGTTCTAAAGAGTGGCATTACGTAAACAGCAGACTCCATAATCGCCCTCGTCTACAACACATGAGAAGATGAGCCTGTCGATGAAAGTTTACATAGCCGTTTAATAAAGCTTGTCACTAGGAATGTGTGAAACAGCGCCCTCTGGATACATGGCATCATATACATTTTGTTATTTGACAGTTTTTCTATCCAGGTTGGCCTAATGTGAGGTATATAGATAAATCAAGGACCAATCATTCAAACCCAAAGTGACAGGAGAATATGTTTCAGTTTCATGTATTCTGACAAATGCCAAATAAGGAAAAGAAAAGAGTTTTTTTATTGTTTGGAGTGCGAGTGCATAAGAAGCAGAATAGTTGTGTCTTCAGCCAGGTTTTAAATGTTAGGAACTAGAGTTTATATAATGTTTATACTTTCTAACTACAGAATGTAGAAACTTCCTAGTATTTGGTTTAAAGACCAATACCAGGTAAAGAGGCAAGGTGAGAGCTAAAATGAAGTTTATTTGAGGCTGGTGTATCTCCAACATGGAAAACATATTTTAATGTCAATGTATCGTTTCATATATTGACATAGACTTTAGATAAATTCACTCTCAGAACAATTTTCCATTGCAGGTTTTTCACATTTTATTCTATTTAAAACACACACACAGTGGTTAGTGCTGCTTGAAGTTAATACAGACAGTGTGTGTAAGGGATTGTATGTGATTTGCATTTATGTGTGATTTGCAAAAATGAGAGGGAGAGAGAATAGAACATTTCTGGCCCCCAACATAAAAAAAAAAATCAAAAGCATGGCAGCTGACCCTTGATGTACCAGTGCACCTACACGCCTTTCCCTCAGGGTGAAACATAGCAGTTGACCCTGGATGTACCAGTGCACCAACACGCCTTCTCCTCAGGGTGAAACCTGCACAGGCGCTCAGAGACTCATGCAAAAAGGTCCAAATATCCTCGATCGCTGTGTGCTGCACAACAAGTAAGTGTGTGCAGAGCCAATGAGAAAGCAGGAGACATGTCTGTTATGACATTCTAACCTAGGAAATGCCTGTGTTTGTTTGTGTGTTTGCTACACTGTGAGTGTCACCATACAGTTCAGGGATGGGTAACTTTAATGATGGAGAGGGCCACAGTTTTTCTTCATCCCTACCAGAGTAGGTGCAAACACATCTCTGTATGTTTATTGAACTAACATGCAGTACGGTAACTTCATATGCTTCATACTCAAATGCATTTGTAACATTTCTACTCTTCTTTAATAACAAAAACAAAACATTTGTTTAAGGAAACAAAAACAACCACATTCCTGAGTGATTTTTTTTCTCTCTCAAAGGGCTCTCATAAATCAAAATCACCATTCAATGATGGCACAAAACAGCAACCCAACATTAAGTGCAACAACTAATGTAGTGCATTTTTTACCTCCACTACCTTCACATTTTTCCCATATACCTGCTCTACCTCACGCATAAATCAGTAGGACCTGGTTCTCTCTTAACGAGACACTTGTGTCCTCGCCTGCTATAAAATTGGCCTTATTCGCAAACCAAGCCGTCGCCATTTTGTTGACATAGAAACCCCCCGCCCCCCACGTAGTTAATCAACCCAGTGTTGACAGCAGATTTGAGTCACTAGTACGCGATAGCTTCAATAAGTAACGTTAGATATGCAGATAAATGCAGAAAATTGTGAATTCGAGATCTGTATTGTATAATTATGATCGCCGCTGCGCCAGTGTTTGACAACGTTTTCATTATTCTTCTACTAACTCATTTTGGGTGGACGATTTCCTCTACTTAGACTCTACTTACGCATTCAACATGACCTCGACTCTGCCAAAAGTGGACGCCCATCAAGACTATGACCAAAAAGCACCAGAAGAAGAATAAATCAGGAAAAAGCCAGTAGCGGACCTCTCTGTACATGCATTGTCGTCCCCCCCCCCCTGAGTTTAGGGGCCCGGTCGGTAATCCATCCCTGTGAGCATTACTGTGCTGCCTCCAACACCACCATACCCGAAGCTCTCCCTCTACAGTCATTGATAATCAGTTACTAGTTTTGTCAATATTATCAGTCTTCTTGTCGACTGTGAATTACCTCACAGCCTCACTACACAAGGAATATGGAAAGCAGCAGATTTTTGCATTTTTTCAGTATATGCAGATTTTCATATCATGCCATCTTATCAGGGTTTTATTTCCACAGTCTGTTCCCCTTGAAATGTTTTCCATGCCACCACTAATGATCTCCACTGAGACTATTCCCATCTGTAAAGGTGATGATACACAGGACCATAATATTGTTATTGGGCAACAAAGTTTTATATGACAACGGCTGACTTGTTATCTAATCAGAATACAGGTTGCGCAGCAACGTTGCTCATAAAGTCACCATCACCTTAACTGTGTTGAAATAGCTGGTAAGGGGTACATTTTATAAATGATGTGCTCCCATTGAAGCAAGTACATGGGACATACAGATTACTTGTAGTGAAATGCTTCAAAATTGTTTTCACACATACTGTATTCTGCACTTTGAAAAGGAATTGAGAGCACGAAAAACATGGTTCCTGTATGTGTGTGTTTGTGTATGTGTGTGTGTGTGTGTGTGTTCATTTATCAATGTGTCTAGGCATCTCTATCACTTTCTCTCTCTGTAAATCTGCACATTATCTATCCAGAATTGGTAATCTGTAATGCACTGCAAAACATGTCTTGACAATACTGCCCTTTCTTGTCCTAGTCAACCTTCAACTTAAAGTTATAACAACGTGCGCCTCATTATAACGTTTGTTTTTCCACACTTGACTGGCATAAAGCCATCCTTTGCCGTTGAAAAGACCATAACTGATGTACTATAAAACATGCAAAACATTTTGGGCGATAGAAGACACTGAACCGACGTGCTGGTTGTCACATTAGTTCATAGCCTCCGCCATCGGTGTGTGAATGGGTAGATGTCTGAGGCATTCATCTGTAAAGCGTTTTAAGTGCTCTATGAGTAGAATAGGATGATAGACAGGATCATTATCATCACACACAACCAGCATCTTCTATAGAGCATCAGAGAACACCAACAGAGAGAGCTTTGGAACACTGACTACCAGTGATCCTGATCACCACATCTCTTTTCATTTTGTCATTCTAAGACCTCTGTGTACAGTTTTAAACCTTTAACCAACGGCTGGACACACACTCTTGAAGAAGACCACAGCACTGCTGCCTGTCTGAAGATTCTTATTCATCACCATGGTTTCAGTTGGAACTCACCTTGTCATACTAGCAGGTCAGTGTCTAGTTTGTAACTTAAGAATTATTTTAGGTTAACCACAAAGGTAAACAAATTCAGACACTTGTATGAGACACAGATTTTCCGAAGGGAAGAAAAAACCATATCATGTAAATGCAAACATCTTACAAAACACACACACACATGTATAGCAGACCCATTACAGACCACTGAGAACAGATACATATTGCAGAGAGTGATTGGAGATTAGAGAGGTATGTCAAAGTATTCCCGACTATTTAGGCAGGTCCTAAACCAGTTTAGGACTGGACCAGTGAGGCCAACCAAATTTTCAAGTGTTTAAATAAGGATATCATGAGCGACAGTGTCAAAAGCTGCGCTCAGATCCTGAAGGACAGGACGGATAGGACAGGGAGTCAGCATTAATCCTGAGGTTATTTACAATCCTGACTAATGCCGTTTCTGTGCTTTGATGGGAACAAAAGCCAGGCTGGAAAGTGTCAAAGGCACAGTCAGCATCTAGGAAATTATTATTTAATTATTATTATTTAGTATTGTTATTATTTACTGTTTAAAGACATTTTTTTCAGGATTTACTTAGAAAGTGAAGGTTGGAGATGGGTCTTAAATTGTTAAGGACTGAAGAGTCTAAATTACTTTTCTTCAGGAGGGGGCTCACCAGGGCAGTTTTAAGTTCTGATTGGAAAATACCTCCAAGCAGGGAACAGTTCATAATGGCTACAAGGTCCTAAGACACAGAGTTAAAGATGGTGTTAAAAAACATGGTGGGAATAGGATCAAGAGGGCATGTACAATACTTCAGTTGTGACACTACTTTGCTCATCATTTCTGTATCAGCCACAGCAAAAGAATAAATAGTCACTCCTCCACTCCTCTCCGGCCTTAGCAGTCCCTCCTGTCTTCTCCTCTCAGGTCTATGCAGTCCCTCCTGTCCTCTCCTCTCCTCTCCTCTCTTCTCCTCTCAGGTCTGTGCAGTCCTTTCTCCCCTCCTCTCCTCTAAGGTCCGTGTTACGGATTGAGGATGGGGTGTTGAACTCAAATGCATGACTCAGACAAATGCAGTAGATTTAGAATAATGGTTTTACTTTCAAGGGTCAGTACACAGTAAGTCAGTCCAGAGCAGGCAAACAAATCCAAAAAAAGGCAAAGGCAAAAGAGAAGTCAGTCCAGGGTTGGCAACACGAGAAAAACTTAATTAAATCTATGTGAACACGGAGAAACACGGAGAAACACTGAGAACACTGAGAACCAAACAAACAACATTTATGACAAACAAGCAACGAAAGACAAGAGCACATGGACTATATATACACACACAACAGATAACAAGGGACAGGTGAAGACAATCAAGGCGGGGCAGACAATAAGACACAGGTGGACTAAACAAGGGGAATTAACAGGACACAGGAGAAACCAATTAACCAAACAAACCAGGGGAGGATTGGGAACAGGTGAGGGTGGAGACACGGACAACAACAAGGGCACATGGCATACACAAACAAACACAGGAAAGCACATGGTGGAAAGCACATGGCGAACAGGGAAACACAAGAACTAGACAGAGGAACAAAGATCACACATGACAACACAAGGGAGACACACTAATAAACAAACAAGCAGAATCACAAGGGAAGGGCGTGAGGAGTCAGACACGAGGAAACTAAGGTAAACAAACTAAAATGAAGAACACGTGAGAACACAAGGGATACATACAAGGAAACAAGACATGGACAGAACACAGACCTTACAGTCTGTGCAGTCTCTCCTCCTCTCCTCTTCTCTCCTCTGAGGTCTGTGAAGTTTCTCCTCCTCTCCTCTCAGGTCTGTGCAGTCACTCCTCCTCTCCTCTCCTCTCAGGTTTATGCAGTCTCTCCTCCTGTGTGCAACGTCAGTTCCATGTGGTGAAGGTAAATAAGAACTGGACAGAAGCTCAGCGATACTGCAGAGAGATGTTCACTGACCTCGCCACCATAGACAACATGAGGGAGATGAAGATGTTAAAAAGCACAATGCATGATGCAGGTGTTACATTGCTTTGGATTGGGCTGAAGAATGGAAGCAGTCCTAAGTGGCAGTGGTCTCTGGCTGACAGGGATTTCTACAGAGAGTTCAAGAACTGGAACCCACCCCACCCAGGAGGAACTTATATGAACTGCACTGTGATGGGAACAAATAAGGGGGTATGGTGGAGTAGGCATTGTGGTGAAACTAGGCCCTTCATCTGCTATGATGGTGAGAAGCATTCTTATTTACTCACTCTTGAATACAGGCAGTTAAACTATGCAAGTAAACAAATCGGTTGGTTATGACCTCATTAACTCTTGCATTAGACTGTGCAGGTCTATCAGTCAGTTTGTTGTGACTTCATGTGCACTCACATTAGTTGAGACTGTACAGCTGTGCTGTTTCTCAGTTAACCATGGCACATGTATTACCACAGTGGGAAACTCCACACATCCCTACGTGCTGGTTAGTGATACTAATAAGAACTGGGCAGATGCTCAGAGATACTGCAGAGAGAAACACACAGACCTGGCCAGTGTGAGGAATGAGACAGAGAATAAGAAGATAAAGGAGGTCCAAGGGGGGACCCAGGAAGCCTGGATTGGCCTGTTCAGAGATGCCTGGGAGTGGTCAGACGGCAGCACCTCCTCATTCCGCCACTGGGAAACTGGAGAATCCAATTATGACGAGAATTCAGATGGTTTCTGCGCTCAAATCACTTCCAGTGGTCATTGGAAAGATGTACCCTGCCACAATCCTTCAAACTTCATTTGCTATGAGGGTAAGTCACCAGGGCGCTCTTTTCTTCTACTTGATGGGAATACAGTCACAAACAGCATTATCACAATCATTGTGATGGTGACCTAAAGATAGTTGAGTGGACCTAGCGGACTTACTGTCTGCTACCTCAGAGCCTAGTGGACTCACTATATGCTATGTCAGAGCCTAGCGGACTCACTATATGCTATGTCAGAGCCTAGCGGACTTACTTTCTGCTATCTCAGAACAACACCTTCTCATTCATTGGGAAACTGGAGAACCTGATGGGTGAAAATTCACTCTAGTTACCTCAGGACTCCGGAGCTGCATGAAAGTATATTTATTAGACAAACAAACACAGACAATTGCAATTGGGCTCCCCTCCCAGCACAAGGCTGAAAGTGAAGGGCATGATAAACCCTTCGCACAAGGTTTATATAGTCAGAAGTTTAGCTTTCAGCAGGGTTAACCACGTGGTGGATTTCTCACGTCCGAGGCTCCCTGTCTTGCAAGGATGGCAGTTTTGTACAAGGTCGGAAGAAGCACAGTTCCTTTCTTATCTCCTCTGGTCTAAACATGCTCTTGTTCATATGCAGACTTAGTGGCACCTAATATTTTAGTTACACACACACACACAGAGAAAAGCCATGCTCCTGCTTTCATAAGCACATGATTCATACAAGGAATATATTAATACAAGGCACTTGATTATTATATTCTTAAGTCATTAACAGTGTTTGGAAATAATCTCTATCAGAACCCAATTTTGATGAGAGTGAAAAGTGTACTCAGTTCTACCATGTACTTGGTCTACAAGGCTCTGGTCAGTTTGGCCCATTTCATAATGATTTGTGTACTCCAGGGATACATGGCTTTCAGAAAAATAGTGAGCATCCATCCCCCACTATGGTAGTGACAACCCTATTTTGGGGCCCATGGCCCATACACTGCTACGTTGAATGGTAAACATATGTATATATTACAAAATATTTGCATCTCTCATATCTATTATCTAAAACATATCTCCATACGCCACGCAGATGTAACAACTGCAACAACTCCTGCTGCTGTAACTAACCCTGTTCCAACCACTCCAAGTAAGCGATTTAACTAACCCTGCTCCAACCAGTCCATGGCCAGTTTGTGTTTGTATCATTTTAAATGATTTTGTACTTACTACTGTGCTTTTTCTTAAATTATAATGTAATGTGTTACCTCTGAGGTCAAATTCTTATTTTTGTATCTAAAAACTACCCCACAGATTTGAGCTCTGAAGGAGTGCTACCTACTAAACCTCCTGCTCCAACAACTCCAGGTAGGCGTGTGTGCACGTGCATATGTGTGCATGCACGAGTGTGTGTGTGTGTGCATGCGCACATGTTTTTGTGATGTCATTCATTTCTAAGATGTTAAATATCCTTTATGTGGTTTTAGGAATGCAATACAATCCTGCTTTTGCCAATTGACCACTGGTTGTGTGTTTGTGTGTGTTTGTGTTAGTGTGTGTTTGTGTGTGTGTGTGTTTGTGTTAGTGTGTGTGTGTGTGTGTGTGTGTGTGTGTGTGTGTGTGTGTGTGTGTGTGTGTGTGTGTGTGTGTGTGTGTGTGTGTGTGTGTGTGTGTGTGTGTGTGTGTGTGTGTGTGTGTGTGTGTGTGTGTGTGTGTGTGTGTGTGTGTGTGTGTGTGTGTGTGTGTGTGTGTGTGTGTGTGTGTGTGTATGTATCTAACCGTTTGAATGTGGACTATGTCCCCCAGTGACTGTGAAGTCTCAGACTTTCAGACCTCACCCTAACTCTACTTTCTGTAATATTGGATGTATGTGTAATGTCTATTATGGTGTAGTGGTCCAAGTAACTGGACGCTGTGCAGATATAACACAATGTGGTCAAATTCTGTCGTACCCTCGAATTTACATTCATGTGATTGGCTAAAATTGTAAGAGACATCTAATAGGCTGCAGCGAATGCCCTTTTGAAAAAACTGCATTTTCACAAATTGTGAGCGGTTTGTCAATGCACGTCTGTTAGTCTGTAAATAAATGTAATAACATTTGTGAATCACATGACATTCATACTTTGTCTGGGAATTCCCTGCCCCTTCACTGCATTGCATTTGCTCAGTTAGTCTGGCCAACTATCATCAGCAATCCACTTCACTCACGTAATTGGACACGCCTTTAACCAATCAGACCAACGATACTACACAACGATACAACGATCGGTAATAAAGCAAACACATATTTTTTCTGTATGAATTGTTCCAGGGCAAGTTTCTGTTCTGTTTTCAAAGAAAACTTGCCTTATCGAAGTTTTGCGGTGCTTCGGCGGCCACCATGTCCAATGTTTAAAAACTCTCCGTGCAGTAGATTCTGTAACGTAGCCGTGGTAAGTTTAAATCCGCCAATGGCGCGCCAGGTAGCCAAAAGCCAGTTTGTGATTGGCTCCAAGGATTGTGGAAATCTTGAAATGAACGGCTATCCAAAGTTGGCCAGACCCAGTGCAGAGGCAAAATCAATTTGGCCGGAAGAAGTGGGGCGGGACTTCCCAGACTAATTCATACTGTATCTAAATCAGGAAATGCCGTTTAGTGTGACATTTATTTGGGAATCAGGTGATATTTATTTTTTTAACAATTAAACTATTCTTACTCCAAACAGACAGCCCCACCACTATGTCCTATGCCAATGAAAGTTGGTGATTAAATTTGGCCTGACTTCGACAATGATAGGATGCTTAATGGTCTCATCTACACTAAAGACAAATACAAAACTGAAATGTTAAAAGCTCTGAAAAATCCTTATTTCTCGATTCTGGTGAAAGCTTGTTTATGTTTGAGTGCTCATCTAGGGGATTTTGAGCACCTCAATTTCAGTATATGCCTAGGATAGACGCAACATTTTTGGTTTACATAAAATTCTTATGTATATATGTATTTCTAGGTGCTTCTCAAATCAGGGTGGCCAATGGGGAAAGCAGCTGCTCTGGAAGAGTTGAGATCTACTATAATGGTACATGGGGAACCGTTTGTGATGATTCCTGGGACATGAATGATGCTGAAGTGGTGTGCAGGCAGCTGGGGTGTGGAAAAGCAGTCGGTGCCCCTCCACTAGCCTACTTTGGTCAGGGAAGTGGTAAGATCTGGCTGGATAATGTTGGATGCTCTGGTAGTGAGAGCTCTATCACACAGTGCTCACACAGAGGATTTGGAAATCATAATTGTGTTCACGGAGAAGATGCAGGAGTAGTTTGCTCAGGTATGGCACATACACTGTTGACTGCATACACAAACATTGTTTAACCCTACTTTGTGATGCATTGTTAATATGACCAGTGAAAACAGATGGACCCCACTTCACTGTATTTTTTCAATTTAACCATTATTCAGAGTAGGTAGACATGATTGTGTCAGATATCATGTATGATGTTCATATTTGCATTTCTTCAAATTGCAGTTGATTCCAGCATCAAGCTTGCCAATAGCATTGGTTACTGCTCTGGAAGAGCTGAGATCTACCATAATGGTACATGGGGAACCGTTTGTGATGATTTCTGGGACATGAATGATGCTGAAGTTTTGTGCAGGCAGCTGGGGTGTGGAAAAGCAGTCAGTGCCCCTCATGCAGCCTACTTTGGTCAGGGAAGTGGGGAAACCTGGCTGGATAATGTCCAGTGCACTGGTAACGAGAGCTCTATCACACAGTGCTCACACAATGGATTTGGAATTCATAATTGCAAAGCCAGTGAAGATGCAGGAGTAGTTTGTGTAGGTGGGTCACAACTATGTCTGATTTCTACTAGTCAGTTTATAATAGACGGATGAATATTGATTTATCAGACCATATATGAACCAGAAAAACCTAAATCTGTCCCATTCCTGGTCTTGGTGTTATTCTCCCTTACAGGGAATATGAAGACGCCAACACTTGTCCTCCTTACTACCAACACAGCTCTTTTACCTGGGAAGTCGGCAGAGTTCAGATGTATCATTACATCACATAGACCGATGACTGCAAACTTCCGACTATATAGAAATGGAAGATATATGCAGACCAACGCAGCAGACCAGAAGATGGTGACTTTCAATCTTTCTACTCTGACTTCCTCAGACAAGGGCAGCTACACCTGTGATTACTATTACCAGGGGACACTCAATGCCAGCTCCTCCAAGAGCAATGCGATCACAATTAAAATTGGTAAGTGCTTACAAAATTATACTTCATGTACTCAGGGGCGGTGCGTTCCATTGGGAAATGCGTGCAGTTGCCCAGGGCCTCGGCCGCCAGGGGGCCTTGTTGTATTTACGTTTTTTTTTTTTTTTTCTGTTGTCATTTCAAACGAATGACAATTCATAATAAACATGAAAAAACAATTATTTAATTCTATCCTTTATAGCTAAATTGTATCTTAAATCCATTATGGAACATATGATCCCAGGTCATGTGACCAGAGGTGGTGCGTTCCAATGGTCAAAGGCAGGAAGTTGCCATCAGGGGGTCTCGTCGTACTTCCAAGTTTTTTTAATATTTTTTTTTAGAATTTAAATAAATCATTGTCATTGCAAACAAATGATAATTCACAATAAGCATGAAAACACGATTATTTTATTTTATGTACCAGCCTTAAATGTATCTTAAATCCATCATGGAAAAAATATTCCAGGTCATGTGACGTTTCTGTCACGGACAATTTGTCGTGTGGTCGCGATGTTAAGCATGAAACGATTTCTAAGTGGAAAAAGAAACAGGAAAAGGAAGACTGTGAAATTCAGGGAGAAATTAACTAAGGTAACACAATTTTTCCAATGAAGAATTCGTCCGTGGAAGTGGAAGACATTTTTGTTTCCCATCCATGCCCTGTAATGACTTTCTGTTACGGTAAATGAACGGACTACTTGCGGAATGATATGAAAGATGTGAATCAGAAGCACAAAACCCTTTGCCAATGACAGCTCTCAATATAAAGAAATATTCCTCCGAATGTATGGGTCGCCCATTCAAAGCAATGGAACTTTTTGGAACATTCTGAGCAGCTGTATAGTAATAATGTGTGATTATGTGTGTGTGTGTTGGCTATGTCTTTTGTGTCTGTCTAAGTATATGTCTTTTATCTCTTAGAGTATATATATATATACAGTATAAATAAAACAAAATACTACTTTAAATTCTATATTTAAGCAATATAGCACGAGTGGGAGTGGGGTAGGTAAGGGATAATCCCACGGGTGGTGTTCGGCCGTAGCCATCGAGGCCGCAGGCCGAGTGGCGTAGGCAACAACACCCGTGGGATTATCCCTTACCTACCCCACTCCCACGAGTGCTATATTGCTTTTATAAAACAATTCTACCATCAACAAATTAACATTTCAACACGAAGTTATTGATTAAGAATGGTTTATTTCGCCATTGTTTCTCCGCAACAAAAAATAGTTCCATTGTCAACGTCTTGGTTTGGAATTTTAAAAACTTTGAATTAACGGTTATCATCAATGCGAATGTTTCATCGCGATTTATTTTTAGCTGTGAAAAGTCCCGTAACTGTAGGTATGTTGACGAATAACCTATAGCATGGAACGTCTCTCGTCCAATCAGAAACAGCTAAATTACGCGCTAGAACCCAATTGTTTTATGGAAAACACAAAAATATACTTTTTTAACCCAAACTCATAACTGTATCAGAAATGATCTTCCACTTTACTTTTAAAATGTCATGAATTCTAATAGGTATAAAGATACCTCAATAGATATTAATGTTTAGCCACATGTATAACACATTAGCCCACTACATCAACGACTATGGCTTTGTCTACAGGGACAACCACTACAACTTCTCCAACCACGATGACACCTGAACTCACAACTCATACAAGCCAAGGTAAGACAAGAATTGTATGAGTTTGAACTTTGAAATAAACTAAAACGTTAATGTTGAGGTGTTTGGTGATATAAATACTGTTCACATTGGGCTTTAGAGATAAATAATAGGCATGCCAGCATTTTAGGAATTAGGGGGGTGTATTTATGTCTGTGTGTATGTATTTATGTATGTGTGTGTGTGTGTGTGTGTGTGTGTGTGTGTGTGTGTGTGTGTGTGTGTGTGTGTGTGTGTGTGTGTGTGTGTGTGTGTGTGTGTGTGTGTGTGTTTATGTATGTATATTTATGTGTGTCATTGTGACAGTGAGGAGCAAGCAGATTGTGAGAGTGGATTTCCAAGTTAACTCCAGCCTGCCCCTTAGCGATGCTGAATTTCAGGAGAGGCTCATGGATCAGGTGACCCACTGCACAGCCTCAACCATCAGCTCACACAAACGCTCAAGGACAGAGACACCATCAACATACAACACCTATGACAACACAGTGCATTACATACATACATACATACATACATACATACATACATACATACATACATACATACATACATACATACATACATACATACATACATACATACATACATACATACATACATACATACATACATACATACATACATACATACATACATACATACATACATACATACATACATACATACATACATACAGTACATACATTCATACACATACATACATACATACATACACACACACACACACACACACACACACACACACACACAAACACAAGCACACACACACACACAGAAACACAAACACACACACACACAAACACACACAATCACACAAACACACAAACACACAAACACACACACACACACACATACAGTACATACACAATAAAAGGTTTGAATTCTTGAAATGGAACTGCTGAAAACTCAACTTTGATTCACTTAATTGAGATGTTATGAGTTTGATAATCTCCTGATACATGATCACTGAACTGAGTCATTGATGACATACAACCATACTGGTTACTTATTGACCACCGAGGTATGCAAGGCTTTTCCATTTTATTGCAGGTTTATTGTGCAGTAATGTAAAGCTGTTTATGCGCTATATGTAATCAGTGCATGCTGTCCTCTCTGCTGAGTCCACCGTAGAGGTACTGTATAGATGCTTTTCATTTGTATTTCATCTTATGGAAATGGGGGGTTGATCAGAGTGCTCTGCTCCTCAGATCAGAAGGAAACTGCAGGAGCAAGGGCTGCCGGCGGACACCAAACTGACCTGGAGAAAGCAGCCTGATGGACAGATTTTCCACAAGAAGAATGAGAAGAAGGAGAAAAAAGAGAGAAGGAGAAAGAGGAAGAGCAAAGATGAGTTTTGAAGCTCAATTAATCTTGGAGAGCAGGAGAGTGAGAGATGAGAGAGGAGAGAGGAGAGGAGAAACTGTATTTATTGAAACTCGACTTAATTCTTGTGTGGCCTTTATCAGATTTAGTTTGGTTTGCATGGATCAGCATATATTTAACTGTTGACAGAGTTTTAGGGTGACAATAAGGATGGGTAGAATCAGATTTTCTGTGCAGGGAATGGGCAAAGCAGCAAGGAAAAATGAAGAAAGAAAAACTGCTGATGGTTGTAGACCTAATATCTGCCTGGTGTGATTTCTATATGTATCACTTGTACTCATAGTCAATATATTGTATGTAAGGGATAATGTTTTGACCGGAGGTCATTATCCAAAAATAAATCCCGACGGGGCGAAAAACACCCCGACACGCATCGGAGGGTGTTTTTTCGTCCTGAAGGGATTACATTTTTGGATAATGACCGACGAACAATACATTATCCTGCTTATTATACGGTTACTTGCCAAAAACGTAAGAAGACATTCCTCCAACATACCTCTTTCTAATGATTTAGTTGCCGTTTCATGAGTCCCGTTTAGAAATAAATAGTTCTTCAAGCAAATAGAACTTTGAAGATTCAGGTGTTGCATAGCAACCCTTTACTTGCTGACTTCAAATTACCATGAGTCTATTACGTTAAAATGACCAGAATTCTTGCGGAATGATATGAAAGATGTGAATTAAAAGCACAAAACCCGTTGCCAAGGACAGCGGTCATTATCTTTTCGCAGCGGTCTGTTATCAGGAATTAATGTAAGGTAGAACGTCAACGGTACTTTTTGGAACATTCCGAAGAGCGGTATAATAAGTAAAGGATAATGTATAGAACGCAGGTCATTGTCGGGAAAATAAGCCCCGACAGGGCGAACAGCACCCCGACGCGAAGCAGTTTCAGCTGCTCAACCGTCCGCCGAAACTCCATTGATAAGTTACCGGACTACTTGCGTAGTGCTACGAAAGACGTGAATCAGAGGCAAAAAGGCCACTTTCCTTGACAGCGGTCATTATTGCATAGCAACGGTCCGCTATCGGCTAATAACGGACCGCAGAACGTTGGGAAGCCCCATTCAAGTGAATGGAGCATTCTACAGCATTAAGAAGAGCCGTATAATAAACACAAATAACACATCTTAAAGGAGCAATGACATGTGAAAACAGTTGTGTGTGCCAGAAGATGAAGATTGAAAATGACTCACTCTTGAACTGCCCATAAAATTAAAAACATAATAGGTGAAAATACAGAAAGCTTTTTTTAAACGTGTTTAGATTTAACTACTGTACAGCTTTTATTTAAATGTATTGCTTTTATTGCATGTGTGATTTAAAACTGATCAGTTTCACTTGATTAAGTTTGTTCTTTTTTTATTTTCATATTTAGTTACACTGTTTCATGTTGTTGAGGGACTAGGACGGAAAATTGTAACAGATGAGATTAGGGTCAGAGAATCTTCATAATAGAATAGTTCATAAACTAAAAATATGAATTCAATATTAAACAAGATATTACACATAATATCCATAAGTAATATATACATATAACATATCAATACATACATAAAGACAAGCAAATGAAAGCTTTTCAATCACAGGTGTGCCCTGAGCTGAGCCCGGACATTAGTTATCATAACCCTCCAATGATTGAAGACTCCGTAGGACTCAGTCTTACACACTAGAGATCAAAAATGTGTCTTGATGAAAACATTGTGTGACAAAATGTCAGTGATAGAATAGTTCATGGACAAAATCACACAAACCACACATGCTGTCCACGATTCTAATCCAATACACTTTTTGTCAAAGTCACAAGACTCTGGCTGTCTGTTATTCTCTCCGTGCACTGTCCTGGGCCTCGTTTCCCGATAACGACGTATCTTAACGTTCTACGTGGATTTTCGCGACATCGTAGACTCAATAACACTTTCTACTTACGAGTGTTTCCCAACCATCAACTTAAAGTCAGGTGCACGAGCGCAACGTGCACGAGTTCTTAAGTATCTCTTAGGAGCTGTTTACGTCACGTTAACCTGTTTACGTTAATTGCTGTGAAATTAGCTAGCCTATGCGTGCATCGAACGTGCACTGTGCACTGAATTCGGGGCGGGGATAGTAACGCCATCTCCAGCAGAGTTAAACTGTGTTCCCATTGTAAGGACATTTATTATGATCTGTCTGAGAGTGGGCTGTCAAAGCTACCATCATCGAAGTCATACAGTAGCCTACAGTAGGCTACATACATTCAATAAAATTAACCTACATTTGAGTCCAACTGCATGACCATTCTTACCCTACACTTACAATAAAGAAGTGATCATATTTCAACCAAAACTTCATTTTAAATAATTTCTTTCTTTATGACATTTAGTTTATAGTTTAGACAGCAACGTTGACATCTATGTTCAACTGCATCCACTACATAATCTCAAACTTTATTTGTTGGTAACTCTCCAAAAAGGCTACCATTAACACATTTCTTAATGAAAAGGAAACATGCATCACAATAATACTTCAGTGTAACCTGTACCTATGTGGAGTGCAAATATGTCTTGCCATTACACTACCCAACAGCTCTACGTCTGCTAACACTACAGAATGCATAATTCCTACGGGCACTGCACTACAATATTCTTTATTTCTATTTTGATGGGAATAGGCAGGTGAAACAATGACATTCTCATGATGTGCTATACACAGAAACATTGTTGCAAAATATACATCGCGCAAATATATATGTATACAACTGTGTAGGGCACGAAACAACCATCTAGAAAGCTACCATATAAGCCAATGGAGTGGTGGCATAAGCGCTAATTGTGCCTTAAAACTACTGTTTGAAAGCTTCAGTTAAGACCTACATACTCTGCATTGGTCGCGTAGCACATTTCAGATCAAACCGAGTCATTATAAACATATAAAAAGTTGTGTAGATAGCTTTATTAATCTAAAATATTCCTCGCTTCAAGTAGCCATGTTTTTTTTTTATATTCCCCTTTCTTCCGAACGACGGCCGAACGACGCCCCTGGTGGATTAAATCGCTAAGTGTGAAGTTACTACTGGTCCTGACCACACGTAGAATTCTTCTCAATGAAAGATAAACTTAAGCTAAGTGCCGCGTCGGGAAACCGGTCTGCAACGTAGGATTCCTCTTACGAACGATTTCAAGTCCTTTTTAGGCTAAGTGCGCGTTCGGGAAACGAGGCCCTGGTTCTGTAAATGGGAAACAAACAAAGTGGCTCACAGTGAGCCATGCAGTGTTCTAGCCAATCAACATGCTAAATCAGAAGCTTGGAGGGAGAGGAATAATTTGATTAGCCGTTGAGCTCAGACATTTCATCATAATTGCAGACTGCACCTTTAAGTACTCAACCTTACCGTGCATTCAAAGAAAATCATTTTAAAATGGCCTTGTGCATTTCACTGAAAAAAGTCTAAAAGTATGGTTTAATTAATTTTGGGTGAGTGTTGCAAAGTTCTGTTCTCACTGTCCACTGTTACACATACAGTACATATTTAAATCTTAGTTCTCCAATTTTGAGGACTTATTCAAAAAAAGTCACGCACCTCTTTAATGGGCCTCTGTGCTTTCTTCTCCCTCTATCTCTTTGTTGTTGTTGTTGTTGTTATTTGTTTGTTGGTGTTTTGGACCCACACAAATGAGAGGAGGATGTAAAGTGAGCAGGGCCCTGTTCGGCGTACAACTTTAGCTAAGTTAAGAAATTTAGCTCGCGACATGAGCTAATCTAGCTCGCTAAATGAGAACTGGCCAAGCCGGTATGGCGACGGGTGCTAAATTATTTATACGTCAAGTTATTTTATCCCAGGCTAAACTCGTCAGATAAATTGCGCGTGCACGTCCTGCTTCAAAAGGGAGGAAAGGTCGATCACCAAAACCATGATTTTTTTTAAAGGTACAATAGTCTAAACTCAAAGAAAAAGACCCATTTTTTTCTCCGATAAGGCAGGTATTCACCATGACCACGTTATGAAGAATTCAAGACCATAATCATGTCAAAATCCAACACTGCCGCCGCTGGGACAGCAATATAAGAAACTGTCTATAGGCTGTCTAATACGTAATATCTTTTCCCATGTCAAATATGTGGCTTTGGTGCAGCAGTTAGAGCTCATGGCTTGCATGCAACAGATCACTGGTTCGACCCCTTTCACCTCCGCAAGAAATGTAATTTTACATCTCCATGTGAATGTATTAATAAGAAATTCAATAAATTGAAGCAAATCAAAGAAATTATGTTTATTTCTCTCTTCATGTATCCACCTTAATCATGTTCTACAAAAATGATATGCTATGTATGGTGTAGTAGACTGAGACTGTATTCACTACTGCACAAAAACTAGACAAGTTTGCAAAACTACACATTTGCAATGAAGTAGGTAAAACAACTTTCACCAATATCTCCGTAAGGGAGATGGGTTATGTGCTCAAATTTCCTGGGATCAAAGAAGACGTTAGTATTCATGTGAAAACTAAAAACCACGTCTCAGGATTGCTGCGCATGCAAGTTATTTCGGGTGTATCAACTGTACCCATGTCTCAACTATACTTATACCACTGTCATATAATTATGAGTGCTTTGTTCTCCGCATCGCCGACATTACAAAAATGAAGGCTACCACTCGCAAAAAAGTGAAGACATTCAATGTTCGACTGGCTTTGCAATATATTACTCGAGAAGGTCTTTTAAATTAATTATTCCTTGTCGGGTGGATCGGTAGCGCTCATACAAGAACTCATTATGATGGAAAAATTGATCTTAGCGATCGCAAAGAACTCTTCATACGCTAATCAAACTATAATATGACTCCTTGTCAATGGGATCCCTCCTTTTGTCGTGGGTGTGGCAAGTTTAGCCAGCTAAACTTTGGTTAGCCTGCCCTGGAGCAGGTTAGTGCTAAGTGATATGTTACTATGGCAATTTATCAGAAGTTGCTTCGCCAAACCCGATAAAGGGGCGTTCTCTTTTTTTTGCCTGGAATCTAGCTCGCTAAACCGTTTAGCGAGCGTCGCCGACCAGTACCCTGGACACAGTGATCTTATCTCAACGTCCTGTTGTGGACACTGAAGAAACACATTACTACCAATTGTAATCTGGTTGGCCATCTTATGAGATTTCAGTTTGAATCGTAATGATTCAGCTGGGTCACACACACATTACTGTCAGTGTCAGCTGCCACTTATGAATGTATTAAACATATCCTTGACATTTTAATTTTTTCTCCCCGTCTAGAAACATATTCTCAATATGCTACTGTATACTATTATTCAGCAGAAACTCAGCAACAGTTACCTGAGAGCAGTAGGAATGCCATTATTATCATTCTTGGTTAAAACACCTGAAAACACATCTTTTTTTCACAGTAGCATCACATGATATGCTGCCACCACCGGGCTGGACTTAATGTAGACTACTCTGAATGTACAGGCTGTGCATCACTTAAAAGAGCAAACAATATGTTTGTCCAGCTTTATCTCAAGAAGGGTATATAAATTGCAGATCGGATGAGCTACCGAACCACTGAGCCTATTTATGTGCCAACACATCACACACCTTGTTCACTATAATAGCTTGGTTGGCTGAGAAGAGAGGCTGTCATAGTTAACAAAGCTTAATCTATTTTGTAGTCTGCATACAGATAGCCATGCTAAAATAACCCATAGTCTACTCTAAAAATGTGTGCACTCTCAGTCAAACTTTGGTTTGACATTGCTTTCATGCAACAGTTACTGCAATAGAAATCACTGTAGCATTCTTTCACCTACACATACAGGCATTTTGGGGTACGTCTGCCTGGCAACCAAGTCCACCCTTTTGTTGGAGGTGCAGACAAATAGGCTTAAGCCATTAAGATTACCAAATGGTTCATCACTGTGAAATATTGCTAGTTTTTCAGTTTCAGCATTATCGATGAATTACTATGGTGAGGTGCTATGGTGCATGGATCTGCAAGAACCATCATCTGATGAAAACTCTAAATATTAGAAAAATGATCTAATTAACTTAAGATTTAATTAATTAATTTAGATGAATGACTTTGCCACAAGTAGTCATCTGCGAAATTATCCCCTTTTAGGACAAAAACTAATCTTAGTAAGTGCGGAAAATTAGGGATTTTTGGGGACAGTTTGAAATAAATGTAATTTAAGGCACTCTGTCTCAAATTACCTCACTGCCTCATTGTTCCCGTTGTTTTTCATTCATTTGTTTTTATTTTTGGAACTTTTCCCTTGAGAGGCTGTTTTCAAAGGAATATGGAAAGCAACAGATTTTTGCATGCAGTATACAGTTTATATACCATCTCATGTATTGTTTACTTTTCACATTTCCTTTAGTTTCCTTTTAAGTGCATTTCAATGGGGCTCTGTGCTTCCATCTTCCTCTATCTCTCTGTTGCTGCTGTTGTTGTTGTTGTTTGTGGTTTTTTGAACCCACACAAATGAGAGGAGGATGTGAAGTGAGCTGGAATAGTGATCTTTGTTGTTTGTCTTGGAGAGGCTGTTTTTTTTCAAAGGAATATGGAAATCAGCAGATTTTTGCATGGAGTATATCATTCCATCTCATCTCGTTTCCTGTCTTCATGCTTTCCATGCCACCCCTCATCATCACTACTGAGACTATTCCCATCTGTTAAGGGGATGATACATAGGGTCATAATATTGTTATTGGGCAACAACGTTTTCTGTGGAGACATTAACATTGACATTTATCGTCAACGGCTCACTTGCCATCTAATCAGAATACAGGCAACCTTGCTCAACAAGTCACCATCATCTTAATTGTGTTGACAGAGGCAACAGCAGGTAAAGGAACTTTTAATGAATAATGTGTGAGCTCCCATTAAAGTAAGCACATGGGACATGCAGATTACTTGTAGTAAAATGCTTCTGAATTGCTTTCTTACTCATATATGTATATTACACCTTTGATGTAGGTATTTTATAAGTAGGATTTGGGAGCAGTTATTTAGTGGACACAACTGAAATCGATTTTAATGTCTAAAAAAATGGGTAGATGTCTAAGCCCTTAACCTGTAAAGTGCTTTGAGTGCTCTATGACTAGAAAAGCATTACATACATTCACAATTATCACCCCCTTGAACAGCTTGAGGGATATACATGTCACTCGTGTAGGAAAACAAGCAGAGGCATTCAGCTTAAGTGAGTTTTCATGTTGTTGTATTAGCTTGGCAATAGCTTCTCGTGTGTCTTTTGATATGGTGAACTGGGAAATACATTGAAATCATTTGATGGAAACCTTTTAGAACCTGCTTCAGAAACACAAGGCACCTTTTGTTTGTTATGTGCAGTTGTGCCACTTATTTCAAACTCTCTTAAGGACTCATTTGACATGGGGGGGGGGGGAAGACAGGTATACAGAGAGATATAGATGCTCTTTCACCTGAAGTCACTTGTGGCATTTTTTTTTAACTTCTTTAACTTAAATGGGGACAAACCTTTAACTCTTTTTGTGCCACTTATTTCAAACTCTCTTTAGGACACATTTGAATGCAAAGCACAAAGGCTCACCACAAACTCTACAGTTTATAGAGTTAAAGACTAGTGTAGGAGGACGTCTGCCTGGAGAGGGCGCTGAAGAGCTGCTGCACACTCTCATCTGACTAATTCATAAGGATTACTTGTTTGCGCTGTTATTGCATTTGGAGCTAATAACAAGGTGAGTGAGAGGGTGACAGAGAGGGAGTGGGAGAAAGAGATGGGGGGGCAGAGAGACAGAGAGGAAGTGAGAGAATGAGATGGGGAGCAGAGAGACAGAGATGGAGAAAGAGAATGAGATGGCGGGGGAAGAGAGACATAGAGGGAGTGAGAGAATGAGAGGGGGGGCAGAGAGACAGAGAGGGAGTGAGAGAATGAGATGGGAGGGCAGAGAGACAGAGATGGAAAGAGAGAATGAGATGGCGGGGGAAGAGAGACATAGAGGGAGTGAGAGAATGAGATGTGGGGGCAGAAAGACAGAGACAAACCTTTAACTCTTTCGCCACAAACTGGAGTGTCATTTATCATCTCTTGCTTTTCGCTAGTGAGTCAGCACAAATCTGAGTCTATGCGTGTGCATAGGTGTGTGTGTTTACGAGGTCTTATATTTAAGCAAGTTTAGCTCAAGGAATTCGAAATTAGCATGCAGACAGGAAACAATACCAATGAGATGGTATGATATGAAATACTGCATATACTGCTTGCAAATATCTGCTGCTTTCCATATTCATTTAAAAACAGCATCTCCAAAAATAAAAAACAATTAAATTAAAAACAACATTATCATAGAGGCAGTGAGGTAATTCACTGTACACAACAAGACTGATTCAATTAAACTCTTTCACTAAAGGAATTATGTTTCTTTTTGCCTCTGACAGAGCATACATATGGAGTGGATTCAACCTGTTTCAGACGGAGTGCATTGAATTATATTCATCAAACTGTCCCCCAAAAATCCCTATTTTTCCTCACTTAGGATTTGTTTTTGTTCTAAAGGGGCTAATTTAATAGACGAAGTTGTTAATAATCTAAGTTGATTAATGTAATTGTATAGTTTACTTCTAATATTTAGAGTTTTCATCAGATTGATGGTTCTTGCCGTGCACAGAAGGGGGCTTAGTGAGTGTTTAAAATGATATTGGCAAAATGTGCAATCAGGGGACGGGGCGTGGCATAGGCGGTTAGTGAGAGTTTAAAAATGTGCGATCAGGGGACGGGGCGTGGCAGCGGCGGTGACAAAAATGTACGTGTTGCCCATTTTTTCCAGGGCAGAGCAACTGCCCTTCAAAATTCCTGTGCATGTCCCTGGTTCTTGCAGATCCATGCATATATTTTCTATTATATGCAGGTAAAATGAAGTGCATATCAATGGGCCTCTGTGCTTACATCTTCATCTATCTCTTTGTTGTGGTTGTTGTTGTTTGTGTTTTTTTGGACCCACCCAAATGAGGGGAGGATGTGAAGTGAGCTGGGCCCTGTTCCTTGTAGCTCGCTAAGCGGTCTAGCTTAAAAAAAGAAACATCCTCTTTTTGGTACGCCAAAGCAACTTCCGATAAATCACCATAGTAACATATCACTTAGCACTATCCTAGGTTGTGCTGCAACATTGCATCTTAATTGTGTTGAAAGAGGCAGGTACGGGGAACATTTTATGAATAATGTGTGAGCTTCCATTGAAGCAAGCACATGGGACATGCAGGTTTAGCCTGGTCTCAATCAGTTGTTGTGCAAAAATGTTGCATACATACAGTACATACATACAAACTCGAAACAATACATACGAAATAAATGAAATTTTGAACATACAAATTCGTAGTGATACATACAAAATAAATACGGACTGAATCCATTTGAGGTTTATCAGCCTTGGTAAGTGAAGGAATCATTCATATGACAAAGAGGTTGAGATTACGTTGCTTTTATGTGCATATATCAATATCGCAAGTCAATATCAAGCCAATATCATTCTCAAATCTAACCTCTGGAAAAAAACTGTGACCCAATTGAAAAATGACCACGTGACATGCTACTTGTGTGTTATTATTCCTCATATTCATAATAATCAAATTTGCAGATATTGTTAAAGATGCCCCATTTCGATAGTTCAGATTAAATTCCAGTATTTTAAACTGAATGAGCTGTGGGAGCACAAGAACAGTGAGCGTCTAGCAGCGATTATCATAGATATACATGTATACAGTATGTCCATGGCGATTATAGCCTTACTATTTAGATTCTAAGTAACATGGAGACAAAACTGTTAGCACGTCGCAGCAAGGCCTGAAGCAGTCAATGGTGTCTATATATGTCTATGGTGGTGACGGAAACGTTTATAGTGATTGGTCAACAACCATACATTAGATAGCTGGCCCAGACACCTCGCAAATCCCCTCAGACTCATTTTTTAGTTACAAAATGAGGTTTTTACATTGTGCAGTGTCTACTTCTCGGTAAGTTTAAAAAAAATCTAAGCAAAATGGTCAAACAAACAATTGATGATGACACCCCATTAAAAGTGAATGGGGGTCCGTACCCCGTAGAAACACCCTTTATGAAGTCAAACGATGTAAAATAAAATATTATGATTGCATTTTTTTTTTACGAGGAATCAATGTTAAATTCTAACAATATAACAGAAAAACATTATTTCATGAAGCAGAACACAAGTAATAACACACATTTTGGTACAATGGAATTAATAGGGAGCTCTCAATCCAATATGGCAGAGAGAGACGTTCACTCACGTTGTATGTTGGGCGTGGTTAATAATGCCATACCAGCCAGACATATGTATTGTTACGAATTTCTCTGTCACAATATTTCTTATACATTTATACAAACCGGTTTTGTAGATCACGTTGCAAGATTACATCACATCAGTCTGTGAATGGGTAGACATCAATCTCTAAAAAATATGAAGTACACCAGGAGTAGAATAGGATGATAGACAGGATTTTTATCATCTCAAACAACCAGCATCTACTATAGAGCATCAGAGAACACCAACAGAGAGAGCTTTGGAACACTGACTACATCACCACATCTCTTTTAATTGGGTCATTCTTAGACCTCTGTCTACAAAACTATGTTTTAAACCTTTAACAAACGTTTTAACTTTTTAACAAACCAACAGACACACACTCTTGAAGAAGACCACATCACTGCTGTCTGTCTGAAGATTCTTATTCATCCAACATGGTTTCAGTTGAAACTCACCTTGTCATACTAGCAGGTCAGTGTCTATTTTGTTAGTTAAGAATTATTTTAGGTTAACCACAAAGGTAAACAAAATCAGACACTTGTATGAGACACAGATTTTCCAGCGGGATGAAAAACCATATCATGTAAGTGCAAACATACTACAAAACACACACACACATGTACAGAAGACCCACTACAGACCACTGAGAACAGATACAGTACATATAACAGAGAATTATAAGCAAGATTAAAGATGTATGTCAACGTATTCCTGACCAGTTAAATAGCTGGACCAGCGAAGTAAACCCAGTTTTCAAGTCTTCAAAAAAAGATATCATGATCAACAGTGTCAAAAGATGCGCTCAGATCCAGATGGCCTGCACGGACAGTTTTTTGGAGTAAGCATTAATCCTGAGGTCAATTACAACCCTGACTTATGCTGTTTGTGTGCTATGATGGGAACAAAAGCCAGATTGGAAAGTGACAAATGCACAGTTAGCATCTAAATGATTGTTTTATTATTCCTATTATTATTATCATTATTATTTAGATTTATTATAAAGTGTTTAAAGACCCGACTTGCTTAAGTATGTGAATTGTCCCCCTTTCATAAATTGTTACTGAAATCTTTCTCTCTCTATGATATTAATTAAACAATTAATTAACAATCTCTTCCTCCTATATGATTAATATATGCTTGTGTTTTCAGAGCTCTGGACCATATCGTCTTGCCTTTCACACCAGTATCACTTTGTGAATGAAAAGAAGAACTGGACGGAGGCACAGAAGTTCTGTAGGGACACCTATACCGACTTGGCCACTGTTACAAACAAAGAGGACATTAACCAGATCATTAGCATTGCAGACAGTAATAGTTTCAATGGAGGCGCCTGGATCGGATTATATAATGATGTCAATAGCTGGAGGTGGTCTCTGAGTGACAATGATTTTTATGGTCAGGGGGAAAGTGAGTTTAGAATGTGGGCAAGTGACCAGCCAAATAATCTTGGAGGCAGACAGACTTGTGGGCATATAACAAGTGATGGGCTATGGTTGGACACAGACTGTCGAACTGGGAAAGCCTTCATCTGCTATGATCAGGGTAAGTTGTCAAACACACGATTATTTTTTACGCAGTGATAGTTACACTGTACAAGTACCACTAATAGGGTTGAATTTAACAATCTTCAGCATTTTCTTCGACTCTGCAGTGTTGAAGTTACAATCCAAGTTAATCATTCTGGATTATAACAAGTCAACATCTAATTTGACATCTAATTGTGTGGTCATGTATGGGCCTTTTCCATTGTCAGGTGCAGTATGATACGGTTTATCTTTAAAACCATGCTCATGGGTATTGTCTGTTTCTCCATTGTGAAGTGTACAGCAGTGTGCTGGAGCACCTGTGGTGATTTTGGCTCCCCTGCTGGTCACATAGTGGTAGCACAATACTAAAGTAGCCTGTAGTGCACCAGGCCACCACATTCATTACATTCCCATTCACTGTCTACAATGGTGGCAATATTTCCCACTTTCTTTGCTTTTTAAAAATGTTTCTGTTGGCAGTTTGTAGTCCTTCTCTGTAATGTTTTGTTCTCGTTTCTGAGTTGGCATGAAAAAGATCTCTACCTAGCAAGAGCTAGCTCCTTTATTGTTGTCTGTAAATGAATCATGTGACATAACCACTTTTTAACTACAATGCCTACATTCATGAGTACTTATTTTAGTAGAAAACCTCACAAGTACTGGTCCTAAGTGTGTCGCACCATATTGCATAATACTGTGATGTACCTTACATGTCAGTGGAAAAGAGCTACTGTACACATCCAGGATTGCAAATGTAAGCTAACCTATATTAACATAAACACATTCATCACTTGATACTTACCTCTGAAGTGTGATCACTGTTTGAACAGGGGAAGACAATTATAAGTTGATCACCAATTCAAGTAATTGGAGTGACGCTCAAAGGTACTGCAGACAGCATCACACAGACCTGGCCAGTGTGAGGAACCAGACTGAGAACCAAAGGGTTCAGAACTTGGTTCAACCTGGAGTCTCTGCTTGGATTGGCTTGTTCAGAGATAGCTGGAAGTGGTCAGATGGAAGTAACTCAGCATACACATATTGGGAAGATTCTGAGCCAAATAATGATAATAACAGACAGGAGAACTGTGGCGAATTAAGGATGTGGAGAGGGCATGAAGGCAGATGGAATGATCATATCTGTTCAGCCCAAATACCATTTTTCTGTTACACTGGTGAGCTGCTTTGTCCTTTCTTTCTTTTTGTGCCAGTTTTATATATATATACATTTTTGAGTGATACGTGGAAAACATGCCACAATATAAACACAGAGATATACCTTTTAACCCAAACCCATGACTATATCACAAAGAAATCTAACCTAATTTGTGTTTGTTATTGACTCCATTCTTTTATTTGTAATCTGAATGGTTTTTAAATTTCACATATTCCAATAGATACAAACACGTATAGATGTGTGTTTATGTAGGTGTGTGCACACACACACACACACCTACATAAACATGTGTGTGTCTGTGTTTGTGTGTGTGTGTGTGTGTGTGTGTGTGTGTGTGTGTGTGTGTGTGTGTGTGTGTGTGTGTGTGTGTTGGCTTTGTCTCTTGTGTGTCTAAGCTATAAACTATGTCTTTTCTCATTTTGTGCCAGTTTTACACACACACACACACACACACACACACACACACACACACACACACACTGTATATATACAGTATATATATTATATATAGACAAATATTATATACATTTATAAAACAATTGGGTTCTAGTGCGTAATTGGCTACGGCCGAACACCACCCGTGGGATTATCCCTTACCTACCCTACTCCCACTCGTGCTATATTGCTTAAATATACTATATGGAAAACACAAAAATATACTTTTTAACCCAACCTCATAACTGTATCAGAACTTAACAAAGGACATTTTTACGTTTAAATGGGATACATCGTTTCCTCTCGTCACATGATCCAATACTGACTTGACATTGGACAAAAAATGATTACCCAGAAATACTCATTGCATATACCAATGAAAATAAGACATTATTTGGGAATCCCTGCCGGACGCATTTTTTAGGTCTCAAAAAGAGGACATGTCCGAAAAAGAGCACGTCTGGTCACCCTACCATATAACAGAAAAACAGTATTTCATGAAGCAGAAAACAAGGAATCACGAAGGTTTTGACAAGAATTCCAAACATTTTGGTACCATTGATTTAATAGGAAGCGCTCAATCCAATATGGCGGACAAAGGCGGATTGATCGCTTCAGAGTTCAGAGTTTTGTATATATATTCAGACTTCGTTTTGTATATATATTCAGACTTTTGTATATATATTCAGAGTTTTGTATATATATTCAGACTTTTGTATATATATTCAGACTTATTCAGACTTTTGTATATATATATATATATATTCAGAGTTTTGTATATATATTCAGACTTTTGTATATATATTCAGACTTTTGTGTATATATTCAGAGTTTTGTATATATATTCAGACTTTTGTATATATATATTCAGAGTTTTGTATATATATTCAGAGTTTTGTATATATATTCAGACTTTTGTATATATATTCAGAGTTTTGTATATATATTCAGACTTTTGTATATATATATATATATTCAAATGTTAATTTCCTGAACGGCATGCCATAATATATATATATATATATATATATGTATATACAGTATATATATATATGTATATACAGTATACTATAGAATACTATATGAATACCTATATACTATATGGAAAACATAAAAAAACACTTTATAACCCAAACTCATAACAGTATCAGAAATTATCTTCCCCTTGATTTAAAATGTCATGAATTCTAATAGATATAAAGATACCACAATAGATATGAATGTTAAGCCACATGTTTAACACATAAGCCCACTACATCAACAGCTATAGCTTTGTCTACAGGAACGACCACTTCAATTTCTTCAACCACGATGACACCTGAACTCACAACTCATACAAGCCAAGGTAAGACAAGTATTGTATGTGTTTGAACTTTGAAATAGACTAAAACGTTAATGTTGGGGTGTTTGGTGATATAAATACTGTTCACATTGGGCTTAAAATAATTAGTAGGCATGCCAGCATTTAAGAAATGTAGGGAGTGTATTTGTGTGTGTGTGTGTGTCTGTGTGTGTGTGTGTGTGTGTGTGTGTGTGTGTGTGTGTGTGTGTGTGTGTGTGTGTGTGTGTGTGCGTGCGTGCGTGCGTGCATTCGTGCGTTCGTGCGTGTGTGTGTGTGTGTTTATGTATGTATATTTATGTGTGTCATTGTGACAGTGAGGAGCAAGCAGATTGTGAGAGTGGATTTCCAAGTTAACTCCAGCCTTCCCCTAAGCGATGCTGAATTTCAGGAGAAGCTCATGGATCAGGTGACCCACTGCACAGCCTCAACCATCAGCTCACACAAACACTCAAAGACAGAAACAACATCAACATACAAAACCTATGGCAACAGTGCATTACACACACACACACACACACACACACACACACACACACACACACACACACACACACACACACACACACACACACACACACAGACACACACACACACACACAGACACACACAGACACACACACACAAACACACACACCAGTGGTGGACAGTAACGAAGTAGATGTAATTCGTTCCTGTACTTAAGTAACATATAGATGTATCTGTACTTTACTCAAGTATTTCTATTTGGTGAGACTTTATACTTTGACTCCACTACATTTCAAAGTGAAAAATCGTACTTTTTACTCCATTACATTTAGTAAAACCTCTCGTTCCTTTTTACCAAAGCGAATCAAATAACGAGAGGTCAAAGTGCGTGCACAATCACTAATCAGGGCTCAGCGCACGATTTGCTCTGAAGTCCTTTCGGTTTCGTCAGTTTGGTTCGTTCGTTGTGCGCGAGCTAAGTTGAATTCGCTGCAGCATTTTTGAGGCTGTTTTATGCTCATGCTTAGCCTACTTAACGCTACATAAATTAGGGAAATGATGGAGGAAACGATGTTTATCATGGCAAGGGATGTTGCAAACTTTTATCATGCAGTTCTTGACAAACTCTCCCTCGGTAAAGGTATCACTACATACTTCTTTACAGTCTTCAGAGCAGACTGGTATGCTCTGTTATTTTGTTCAATTTATGCAAAAACTAGTTCCTGTAATGATTTTTTTTTTCACGTTTGATCTGAGGTCAAGTGTTTGGTTTTGACTTTCGTCTGTTTTTTGTACTTAGGGTTGTGTAGGGAATATAACTAATATCTCTAGTCTTTAGCACAAACTAGTATAACACCACATTCTCTGATTTTGTGTAACTAGTTCCTGTAATGGTTCTTATCATACTTTGAAACATAAATCAGGATTTATGAGTTTAAGGGTAACACAGACATGCAGATGTGATACAATAAAGGAGCATATGTTTAGCTCCACATTTTTTATAATTAAATGTGCAACTAAGTTACAAATACATGTAAAATGGAATAATTGTTCTCTAGTGCTGTTATTTTATAACCACTTATTATCGATCACATTATCTAATGGCAATAGACAGCTTTCAATGTTTTGTGCTTATACTCATTTTAATGTAACAAACTCATTTACTCATATACTAATTTTAATGTGACAAATGTAAGACACTTTTTTAAAGAGTGGCATTAGTATTTTCACCTTATATCAGTTGATTGAGCCGGAGCCTTGATGTGAAAATGATAAAAGGCCATTAGAACCATAATTCATCCAAGTACTTTTACTTTTAATACTTAAGTATAAATGAAGGCAAATACTTTTATACTTCTACTTAAGTGGAAATTCAAAGTGCATACTTCCACTTTTACTGGAGTAATATTTTACACCAGGTATCTATACTTTCACTTAAGTATGTAGTTAGTGTACTTCGTCCACCACTGCACACACAGACACACACACACACAGTAAATACACAAAAGGGTTTGAATTTCTTTATGAAATGGCACTGCTGAAAACTCAACTTTGATTCACTTAATTGAGATGTTATGAGTTTGATAATCTCCTGATACATGATCACTGAACTGAGTAATTTATGAGAGCCATACTGGTTACTTATTGACCACAGAGGTATGTAAGGCTCTTCCATTTTATTGGAGGTTTATTGTGCCATAATGTAAAGCTGTTTATGCCCTATACTGAATGTAGTCAGTACAGGCTGTCCTCTCTGCTGAGTCCACCGTAGAGATACTGTATAGATGCTTTACATTTGGATTTCATCTTATGGAAATGGGGGGTTGATCAGAGTGCTCTGCTCCTCAGATCAGAAGGAAACTGCAGGAGCAGGGGCTGCCGGCGGACACCAAACTTACCTGGAGAAAGCAGCTTGATGGACAGATTTTCCACAAGAAGAATGAGAAGAAGGAGAAAAAAGAGAGGAGGAGAAAGAGGAAGAGCAAAGATGAGTTTTGAAGCTCAATTAATCTCAGAGAGCAGGAGAGTGAGAGAGATGAGAGAGGAGAGGAGAAACTGTTTATTAAAATGCGACTTAATTCTTGAGTGGCCTTAATCAGTTTTTTTTTTTGTATGGATCAGCATAATTATGTTTTACTGTTTTTATTATGCATCACCAAGAAGCACCAGAAGAAGAATAAATCAGGTAAAAGTCAACCCACACATCACCTCTAAAGATTTTCAGACCTCTCTGGCAGCATCTGGGGTAAATGTACATGGGTCTACAATCAGACGAAAATTGTTGGTTTTGATCGTGACAAAATAATTCTATCTAGGACTCATCTGTTTAAAGAAGGGACTTCCAGAAGGCCTTTGGTTTATCCAAGTGCTCTCGGGCAAAGTTGAAACGGGCAGTTTTGTTCTTTCTTGAGAGCAGAGGCTTCCTTCTAGCAACCCGATCATGAATGTCATGTCTATTCAATTTTCGTCTGATTGTAGCCCCATGTACATTTACCCCAGATGCTGCCAGAGAAGTCTGAAACTCTTTAGAGGTGATGTGTGGGTTGACTTTTACCTGATTTATTCTTCTTCTGGTGCTTCTTAGTGATGGTCTTGATGGGCGTCCACTTCTAGGCAGAGATGTGGTCATGTTGAATGCCCTCCATTTCAAAATGATTTGTCTTGGATGGATGGATGGAGCTGGAATCTTTTGGAGATGGTCTTATAGCTTTCCCAAGACTGATGGGCTGTCAGAACCTTCTTCCTGATGTTCTCGGATATCTCGTCTCCTTTCGGCATTGTTGATCTGTGTGGGTACACCTTGGCACTACAGTAGTTTGGTTGGTTTCCTCTCTCTTTTAATCTGTGTTGCCCAAACCTTTCCCTAAGGATGTCTCAGATGATCGGTTTGCTCAATTGACTAATTAAGCACCCAAATAAGTTTCACTGAATCTGTTACCTGCTTGACTTTACCAATTCAGCTGGGGGTTCACTTACTTTTGAAATGGACTAATTCCATGTTTCATGTAGTCTTTTGGCTACTCAAACAATTCCCTCTAAAAAAAAGTACATTCAAATGATAAACATAAACCTGACATTCCTTCTAAGGAAAATTGGTGATGAAAAAAATGAAAAATCATGGTAAAACAACAGAAAACTCCGAAGTGGTCAAGGGGTTCA
Organism: Sprattus sprattus; assembly: GCF_963457725.1. NCBI lineage: Eukaryota > Metazoa > Chordata > Actinopteri > Clupeiformes > Clupeidae > Sprattus > Sprattus sprattus. The sequence goes on from NC_137919.1 coordinate 12,430,646, forward strand.
CATACTTTAAAGTGGCACTGTATATTAAAAGAGCAGTAAGAACTGAAAATGCCTCTTATAAATAAATATACTTTTTTTATTATTTCTAATCACATTCATAAATGGGTGAATTAAACAATTAGAATCGATTGAATACTTCCAGACAACGGTAAGAGTTAGAAGTCCAGTGAGACACCAGACACATTTGCAGCATGAAGCAACGACAACGGTACAACACCACTGCTCCCCCTCCTGGCATCTCTCTGTCCCTACACATATACACAGGGGAGAGGGATATAACATGACCTTCAGAAATCAGCTAAGGATTGAACCTGCACCCTTCATAGCTTGGACACTACCACTGCCCCACTGCTGACTTATTAGCCGTTAAGCATGACCTGCATAACTCAACTAAAGATTGAACTTGCAACCCTGACCATGCAGAGCAAGGGCACTACCACTTCACCACTGCTGATCAGTATGATTCCTATCTCTATGAATATCATCTGAGTACATGAAGGGTGAAACTGAAGGACACAGTTGGTTCTTTTCCTGCATTGTATTGTGGCAACAATAGAGTATAGTTTAACCATAACTTGACGTACACCTCCCCAGAAATGTAACTACACATTGCGGGTAAAGAGATTGCAGTCAGGCCTTTTCATTTGTGATAATTGGATGGTGAAATGACCTAGTGTTCTCTGTTCCACCAACAGCCTTGGTACATTCAAAAAGCATTTTACAACTCAAAAGAAACTTGTCATCCTATTTTAGACCTGTCTCCCTTCTTCCTTTTTATTCAAAGATTCTTGAAAATCTTGTCTTCAAGCAAGCTTTCTGATTTCCTGTCTTGGAATAATTTCAGCAGCTGTTAGCATCTTCACTTCCTGTGGTCACAGGTAGCAGCTGTTAGCTTCTTTACTTCCAGTGGTCACAGGCATAGAAATCTATAATAAAGGCTAGATAAGTTGTCCGCGTTGCTGGCCGACGGAGTCAAATGTCCGCACAATTCGGCCATTTTGAGACGGAATAGCTTGCTCAGATAGGTGCCATAAATACACATGCACAAGCTATTTATGTAAAATCAATAGGCTACTAAAACTCAGCATACAGAATGGCAACAGGAGATACATGTATACTTTTATTATCACCGTTTTAAAAGCAATATTACTGATATAATAAAATACCGGTGATCCCACGGGATCTCGTTTTAAGGGAACGTTCAGTAGAACAGACTGCACAAAATTCTGGCATCTTCATTGGCAATAAAGTCAGCAATTTCCTGTGGAAATCATAATGTAGATGTTTAACAAACCAACCCGATTGGAAATCATGTGCAACTTCAGTTTTATTTTGTGCAACTTAAGTTGTATTGAAAAGAAAGAGCAATTATGCCTCGCCAATTGATGTAAAATGATTGAAACACAATAGCCGTGATACACAATAAAGCTGCACATTTCAACATGTTCAAGCATCGAGAATTATTACCAAGGTAATGACGTTTGTAAATCAAGTAATTTTTAAATCCGTCAAGATTTCCGCGAGATATGAGTGTAAAAGATTGTGAAGATCACTGACGTTACCTAACGTACCACTGATCCCTCCCGGAACTATTCCGTCCTTAAAATGGCCTCCTGTACGGACATTCACGAGTCCTCTGTTGAACCCCCTTGATCACAGGTAGCAGCTGACTCAGGAGTGGATCCCGGCAAATGATGCCTCTCCCATTTGCCCTCCCTTATCAAAAGAACCTCATGGGCTCAGTGCACCACTACGCCAGACATAATTAGAGGCTCTTTCTCCATGTAGGCTGTTTGTTTTCTAAGCCAAATATATATAAACATATACGTATATACCACCACAGCCGTTAATTTCCTGCGCATTAAATGTTGAATTGTTTAAACTCCTTTTTGTTTGTTTGTTTTAATGAAACCCAATAAACATTTATGATTTGACTAGGCTTATTTGCTGGTGGTGGTTGATCCTGAATTAATTTTTCGTTGTGGTGTGGCAACAGCATGCTGCCTAACCCCACTGCCCTAGAGCTGGCACTGTGAGGTTGGCAGCTTGAAAGGGAACCTTGGATCAGGGCACTGCCTGTGTCTGTCTGCCTGGGGTTTGTCTGGGTCTTAACTCAGTGATCTTCAGTGAAATCAGACAATCTTCCAGCTGTGTCCTGTATCCAGGTGCAAACAGGCCAAAGGAAGGCAGATATCTTCATGTGGAAAATTGAAAAGGAGTTACAAACACGCCATTGACTTTTGTTCATTGTCCATTCAGAGTTGGTTCATCTCTTTATTCAAAAATGGAAGTTAACTTTAGGTTGCTTTCGCAGGTATCATGAAGGGATTTGCAATGCAAAATCTCTGACGCGAACAACATCAGGGAGGCTTATTCTGGTTCCTGCAGAGCCTGAGGGCCATGACCCGGAGACCTGTCAAATCAGCCTCTGATGCTCAGACTACAGCCTAATAGAATAAGTCTGGGGCAGTTTCCCATCTGGTAACATTTAGCAGTAACATTTAACAGTAAATAAAACCAAGAGCAACAGTATGGCCATGATAAGGCATTATCAAACATATTGAGTCATGCCATTTGAAGAAAAGTGTCGGTACGTTTGTAACTCTTCATTGCGATCAAACATTCTCATATCGTTTAAAGGAGTGTTGGTATGCCTGTAACTCTTCAGTGTGATGAGGATCAGGTTGCAGTTCAGGATGTCTCCTCCACAACACAGAAAAAAGAGGCACAGTACAGTGGAGGAACTCATGCAAATGAGTTTCACTGAAAAATGACAACTGGTGCTGATGACCTCTCAGTTTTCATACCACACTTCCTTTTCCATAAAAAACAGCAGCTCTAGTTCCTGTTTGTTTGCTTTGACAATCAATAGAGAGATTTAGACACCTGCTCCAGTCACAGAGGTGTCCTTCTCTCAGAAGCATCCACCTGCTCCAGTCACAGAGGTCTCCTTCTCTCAGAGATATCCACCAGCTCCAGTCACAGAGGTATCCTTCTCTCAGAGATATCCACCAGCTCCAGTCACAGAGGCGTCCTTTTCTCAGAGACATCCACCTGCACCAGAAGGGGTGACAACAGAGGAGCAACTTCAGAGTTGTCTAACAGGTAAGACCCAGCGACTGTCTTCTCCATCATTCCATCATTTTCACACTTGTTTCAATACCATGTAAACACTTGTTACACTTAACACACTCACCATATCAGTAGACTATGTGAACTAAACTGTGGATACTTTTCCATTGCTTAGATACAAAATGCATTCAATAACCACACCGAAATTCATGGATACCTGTCTCAGTCAAAGCTTACCACTAGAAAAAACATTTGCTGACATTTAGACAGTCGATTCAAAACAGTTAACTTTCAGTTCAAAACCGGACAAAATTTGACAGACAAATGAAATTACACACTTGAAGGTGGCTTATAATTTTTTGGTGAGAATGTATTCAGTTTTCTGCTCTGTTTTGTTTGTTTGCTGCCTTTGTATCAACTGTACTATGAAACTATACTAAAAGTGGTGCAGTAAAGCATTTCCATACAAATGTGCATCAATGACGGAAAAAAATAGATGTAGTTGTTGCTGAAGACATTTTCCCACTATTAGTGCTCTATATTTAAGTCATGGGCTATCGACTTGATAGGAGGATGAGAATGTAAATAATGCTGTTTTTATTGGAAAAGTCATTAGTAAAACATTGTCCATCTAAACCAAGTGAATACATATTACACAGTATGGACAAATATAAAACACGTAATATAATGTACACACAGAGATACACACACACACAAGTGGAAATAAAAGATATAAAGGAAACAAATCATACTTCAGAGTATTTGTAAAGTATTTGTGAAGTATTTTTATTATCAAGTGGTATGGG
>NC_137919.1:12437023-12497023 GCF_963457725.1 Sprattus sprattus
TTAGATCTGTGCAGTCACTCCCCCTCTCCTTTCAGGTCTGTGCAGTCACTCCTCCTCTCCTCTCCTCTCTGGTCTGTGGAGTCTCTCCTCCTCTCCGGTCTGTGGAGTTTCTCCTTCTCTCCTCTCAGATCTGTGCAGTCACTCCTCCTCTTCTTTCCTCTCAGGTCTGTGCAGTCTCTCCTCCTGTGTGCCACGTCAGTTCCATGTGGTGAAGGAGGATAAGAACTGGACAGAAGCTCAGCAATACTGCAGAGAGGAGTTCACTGACCTTGCCACCATAGACAACATGAGGGAGATGGAGATGATAAATAACAAAATTAATGAAGCAGGTGCTGCAAAGCCTTGGATTGGGCTGAAGCAGGGAAGCAGTCCTGAGTGGCAGTGGTCTCTGGCTGACAGGGATTTCTACAGAAAGAATGAGACAGAGTTCAGGAACTGGGACTCAAACCAGCCAAAAGAAAATAATGAGAAGAACTGCACTGTGATGGGAAAAAATGGGAAATGGCACAATAGGGGGTGGGGAAAAAACAGGCCCTTCATCTGCTATGATGGTGAGAAGCCTTCTTACTCACTCACTCTTGAATACAGGCAGCTAAACTATGCAAGTAAACAAATTAGTTGGTAACAAATTAGTTGGTCTTACCTTGACTGTGCAGCTCTATCCGTCAGTTTGTTGTGACTTCATGTGCACTCACATTAGTTGAGACTGTAAAGCTATGCTGTTTCTCAGTTAACCATGGCACATGCATTACCACAGGGGGAAACTCCACACATCCCTATGCGCTGGTTACTGATAATAAGAACTGGACAGATGCTCAGAGATACTGCAGAGAGAAACACACAGACCTGGCCAGTGTGAGGAATGAGACAGAGAATAAGAAGATAAAGGATCAACTCAAAACGTCAATTAAACTACGAACCTGGATTGGCCTGTTCAGAGATGACTGGGAGTGGTCAGATGGCAGCACCTCCTCATTTCGCCACTGGGTCACTGGAGAACCCAATTATGGCGTCAGGTTGGCTGGGTTCTGCGTTCAAATTGCTCCCAGTGGTCAGTGGAACGATGTAGGCTGTCAGCATGATTCAAGCTTCATTTGCTATGAGGGTAAGTCACCAGGGCGCTTTTTTTTCTACTTGATGGGAATTCACAATCTGTTGCGTGATCATGTGCTGTTACTATCACTTAATGCTGGTATTATCTCTCAATGGTGTTACTATCACTTAATGGTGTTACCATCATTCAATGGTATTACTATCTCTTTATTGTGTTACTACCGCTCAATTGTGTCACTATCTGTTAATGGTGTTCCTATCTGTCAATGGTGTTACTAGCGCTTAATGGTGTTACTGTCTTTTTGTGAATTGTAAATCTGGTCCCTCTGCATATTATGCTACTGCAGATAAAATGAGGATCTTAGGAGGACTCCAGAACTGGACATGGGGATCTGTATCTTTCTACTTTATCTTTTCTCTCCAGACAAACTGGTTCTGGTCCGTGAGAATAAGACCTGGAAAGAGGCGCTGCAGCACTGCAGAGAGCACCATGTGGACCTGGTGTCTGTGACCTCCGAGCGGATCCAGCGCTGGGTGAGGGGGCAGGCTAAAGGAGCCTCCAGTACTCACGTGTGGATGGGCCTGCGCCGCTCCTGCAACTTGGGCTTCTGGTTCTGGGTGAGCGGAGAGACAATCTGCTACAACAACTGGGCCCAAGGGGTAGAGGCAGGGAAGGACTGTCAGAGTGCCAGAGTGGGGGCAGTGATGTCTGGAAAAGATGGGGAGGGAGAGTGGGTCATGCTTCCAGAGACCAAGGAACTCAACTTCATCTGCACCACTGAGGGTGAGTCCACTTTATCTCATTATAGACACTACACGTGTGTGTGGTGTGTGTCTGCTTCATCTCACTATGAGCCTGTGTGTGTGTGTCTGCTTCCTCTCACTATGGATGTGAGTGTGTGCGTGTGTATGTGTGTATCTGTTTCATCTCACGATGGACATGAATTGAGTGTGTATGTATGTGTGTGTGTGTGTGTGTGTGTGTGTGTGTGTGTGTGTGTGTGTGTGTGTGTGTGTGTGTGTGTGTGTGTGTGTGTCTGTCTGTCTGTCTGTTTCATCTCACTATGGACATGAGTTAAGTGTGTGTGTGTTTTTGTGTGTGTGTGTGTGTGTGTGAGTGTGTGTGTGTGTGTGTGCTTCATCTCACTATGGACATGAGTGTGTGTGTGTGTGTGTGTGTGTGTGTGTGTGTGTGTGTGTGTGTGTGTGTGATTAACTTTTTATCCCCATCCTCTCGTGTGTTTATGTCTTCTTACAGATCAGTAGGACTGGATCCTCCTCTGACTAGAGCCTCAAAACCCTTCACTTTGGACATGGTGTGTGTCCCTCTAAACCCCTTTCATTTGTCACAACGTATATTCACTCACCTTGCATTTATAGACATTAAATGCGACTCTTTTGCAGTATCCTGCAGTAAATCTAATAAATATCATCTTTTTTCTGTATTCAGGTTAAAATGCATCCTGTGTTTTGGGGATTTTAGGCAGTCATGATTGACTACGTCATTTTCAAAAAAAGATTGTGAATCTCTTAATGTAACTGTGTGTAGGGTAGGCGTACCCCTGTTCTGTCATTCTGAACTGAATTACACTTGCTTTTGTTTTCAATCTGAATTACACCTGTGTGCCTTTTCTATCCTAAGTGAAATGTAGTTATTTTATCCACATATTAATTCAATAAAGATCATTCTGATCACCATGACTGTGGTCTCTGAACTTATTGGACACGCACACCAACTGTTGGATTCCTCGCCTTATCTTACCTGATCATGGATGTCCGTGGTAAGAATATTGTGCATTAGTTAACATAAACCATAAAAGTATTTTTAACAAGATAGAATGAAATACTGTAGTTATGGTATTGTTCTGTTGCTCAAAGGTACACTGTAAAAAAAACTGCCATCGTTTTTACAGGAAAATTCTGGCAGCTGAGTTGCCAGAGCAATCCTGTAAAGAATACATCCACCTGTAAATCTCTTTACAGTGCAGCATGTACATTTAACATTTTAAACCTGTATATTCAACATTGGATTTTTGCAGTATTTACGTCACTGTTATGTTATATTGAACAAGTTTGTTCAGTAAATGTAACATTTTAAGCCTGTATATTCAACATTGAACTTTAGCTATATTTACATCACTGCTATGCTACACTGTAAAACAAATCCTGTTGTTTTTACTGGAAAAAACTGGCAGCTGCACTGTAAAAAAAACAACCTAATTTTACAGTTAATAACTCTACATTTTTACAGTGGTTTTCTGTTTTTTGAAATTGTATACAAAACTACATATAATAATGGAGGTTAACTATAAATTAAAAACACGACTCCTATTTTAAGGATAATGCCAATAATGACAAATTACATGGATTTCAATTTTTTTTTTACAGAAAATAACTGTATTATTTATACATACATTTTCCATTTTTCTGAAATACATGCAAATGTAAATAAAATTACACTGATAATCTGTAATTTAATATGTAGCTCATTATATTATGGTTTATGTACATACTAACAATTTAGCATGATTCTATGTAAATTTACAGTGAATTCTTCACTAATTCAGCATAAACATTTTTGCAAACCCATTTTCATTTAACCTGTTAGAACCTTGATGTTTTTTCCTAAATGACCTAAAAATTCCATGCCCAAATGTAAAGGCTTACTTTTGAGTTTTAGGCACAGTATGGTGGAAAATTTCAATTTGATGTTACAGAGTACCCGTCAAGCTATGAGTACCATATATGATATCTGAAATTTTAGAAAGATGTCGATAACCTTCCCAAAATGTAGGCGCTCCCTATTTTTTTTCATTTACATCTAGATTACTGTGGATGTAAGTAGGAAAATGAATAGAAATGCCCAGTTTTGTCATATAATTGTGTGCCCCCAAGGGTATGCCATCACTTGAACAAATTTGGAACTGATATCTCATCCCAATCAAAAGTTAGAATATAAATAATCGGTGAGCCCTCCATACACTTCCGTGACTTTTGCTGCTTTTTGATTATACCAGACTCTATTTCAATCTTCTCGTCATCCAACCGTTGAAGCTCTTCCAATACTACTGTTACCCCATAAAAACAATCTTTTTGGGGGCTGGCTCTCTGTTTTATTTTTAGAAGCCATGATGATGTAGAATAAATGTGTTTTGTTGTGCACCTGCATTACGTTATAGAACTGTCAAAACTTGCGTGGCTAAACGGCAAAACAAATGCACGTGAATTACTGATTACATCCCACCTTCTCTGTTGTGCACTCGGATATCTTTGCATCTCATTGGTCTACAGTCATGATTGACACATGTGTGGACCAGTCAAGGAAAGTATTAGTTTATGTTTTTCACGCACAGACTTAGCAGAGTTTACCATAGCAACCATGGACATATGATAGCAACAAAATAGTCTTGGGTGCGCGCATTGGGTCAGACTGACAGGTCAGTCAACCTATGATATTAGTTACAGGTTCCCGTATCTTGCTGGCTGATTTGGTTATCCTGATAAGATAAGACTCTGTAAAAGGTCGGGATAGCCTTCACGCTTAGAGCAAGATGTTACTCATAAGAGGACTCAGGAGGTTGAAGATGTTAGAAAGATGGGTATTTTTATTAACCCAAATAAGGCACAAAGGCAGTTAAAACACTGACAATACTAAATCAATATAAAAAATACAGTTTTCACTAAGGACAAATGCATGAAGCCACCAACAAATAAGCAATTCACATAAGACCACATGTATAAAAAGGACCATTAACTGGTCAGTGAGAGTCCTTATTAAACACGATCACTCTCACTACGAAACAAAACAAAAGCAAATAAAAGGACCAAGGTAACTAGCCCATCGTGAGAGCTCCAAGGACTTACGTCCTATTAAACTGGCAACTTTCCTGAACAAAGAACAAAGGTAAGTTTAAGTAGCCTTGACAAGCACCTTGAATTGGCTCATACCAATCATTGATTTCAGGTGTGTCAATCAGCAAGGCACCAACACCTGTGGCTCACAGCAGCCATACCTAAACAATCAAACTCCCAATCAACTAGGAAACACAGACTACACATGGTAGCAATTAGGCTTGGTGCCGGCATAGCCGACACACAATAAAGCAGCCAAATCTCATTAAACATAAACTCCATATATCGCGCCATCTTCACAACACAAACTTAGACACTAAACACCGGTTGACAAACGGTATGAAATATGACAATATGATTATTGTTAAACTAAATAAACAGAAAATTTCAGAGACAAGACATTGAATGTGTGCTGATTTTAACTGAACAAAGACATGAACATCAAACATGTAACACACACACACACCAAAACACCTTCACCCAGTCCACAAAAGCAGCAGCCTACAGGCTGCAGTGGTGGGTCACACAGGTGCCCCGTCACAGACTCACTTTGTTCATTCGGTTAAAATCAAGCCACCCCTGAACTAAACACCACTATACATATTTGGGACCCATTCTAATGGCATCGGCAAGCCTGGTCTAGTCACACAAGAGCATTGTCCAAATTCCCTAATGCTGAATGGGCACTAAATCCAACAGACCCACTCCAAAATCTTGTGGAAAGACTTCCTATAAGAGAGGCAACTGTTATAGAGTAGTTTTGGAATGAGATGTGCGTGAAACTCATATATGTGTGATGATCAGGTGTCCCAATACTTTTGACCTGACCTAACCTTGGATCTGGCTGGCCCAGAGCAATGCAGAACAATAAAGACGAGACAAGGGGGAAATTATTTTGCAATGGACTGACTCACTCCATGTAGTTTAATATGAGTCTGAAGTCAAATGTTTTAACTTTTGTGGGTAGAGGCTATTGTGATGTTCCTGCTGAGCTCCGCTCCGGCCACGCCCCCTTCAATCACACAAGCACATACACCTGTTTCACTCTCACTCATGCTCTCAGCTGCATGTCATCAGTATCATTCACCATCCCAGCTGCACTGCATTCAGGTCCCAAATCACATGATCACACACACCTGATTCACTCCTATATATAACCTGCACTCCCCTCACTCCGTGTTTGGTTTCGTCGCTACAAGGGTGAAACCTTTGCCCAAGTCTTCTAAATCTGTGGCCCACTCTACGTCCCTGGGATTCCGCCTTCCGGCCACCGGCAACTACAACCCCATTGTCAGCTGGCTTCCAGCCCAGCAAGCTCTCTGTCCGTGGGCGTCCAGCCCCGCAAGCTCCCTGTCTGCTGGCTTCCGAGTCAGCCATTTCGGTGCCGGCAGACTTTTAGGACTGCATTATCCAGAGTGCCGTGCATACGGCACCGGGAGTAATGTGACTGTCTTGTCCGGCCTGTAGCCATGTACCTCTGTTCTTTGCCCTTGCGCACAGTAGCCAGAGTGAGACTCTGTGCGATCTTTAGTTCATGTTCCTAGATCTTTGTGTTAGAACTCTGTCTGTTAACCCTTTCGTTGATTTGTATACTCTGTTTGTGTCCTGTTCCCCGTCTGTACTCCATCAATAAACTCTGCATCACCTGAAACTCTTCAATCACAAACCCTGCAAGTCAATGTTTGAAATAATTGTCTTCCAAAATAAAACCATCATTTTACAATCTTGAGCATGTGTCAGCACTTTATTGAATGTGTTTGATCATAAAAATGTAGGAGCAATCTGGAAAATTACAGTTTCTCTGCTAAATGTGAATTGCCGTCACTTAATTGAAGGTGTTTCATTGTAATAAATGAGGGAAAATCTGTAAAATACCAGTGTTTCTCTGCAAAACTGTTAGGGCTGCCACTTTATTGAAGGTGTTTAATCTTAATTAAAGAAGCCTGACTTAATGAATGGTGTTTGCTCGTTATAAATTAGGAAGAATCTGTAAAATAACAGTATTTTTTGCTGAACTTGTAGTACTGTCACTTTATTGAAAGTGTTCGATATTAATAATAAAAAAATCTGTAAAATAACAGTTTTTCTCTGCTGAACTGTTAGGGCTGCCACTTTATTGAAGATTTTTAATCTTAATTAAAGAAGCCTGACTTAATGAATGGTGTTTGTTTGTAATAAATTAGGAAGAATCTGTAAAATAACAGCATTTTTTGCTAAACTTGTAGTACTGTCACCTTATTGAAAGTGTTCGATATTAATAATAGATACAAAAATCTGTAAAATAACAGTTTTTCTCTGCTGAACTGTTAGGGCTGCCACTTTATTGAAGGTTTTTAATCTTAAATATCGAGGAAAACATTGTAAAATAGCAGTGTTTCTCTGCTATACTTTTAGTACCCTAACTTAATAAAAGGTGTTTGCTCGTAATAAATTAGGAAGAATCTGTACAATAACAGTTTTTCTCTGCTAAACTGTTAGGGATGTAACTTTATTAATGGTGTTTGATTGTATTAATTGAGGAAAAATCTATAAAAAAAACAGTTTTTCTCTGCAAATCCTTAAATGGATATATCTGTAAATATAGGGTTTTTGCACTTTATTTGAATTAGGATGTTTTACTTTAATTTTGCGGTTTTTGTTTGGCAGCCGTAGCTGCCAGTAATTTACTGTTTTTTGACAGATTTTTTTTTTACAGTGTGTGGTTGCCAGAATAATTCAGTAAATAATACTGCAAAATCGTAACCATCTTCACAGAGAGAGCAATATTTATCTTTAACAGTTTATAATGTATATCTTGGCAAATTGAGAGACTAGCCATATCGTACCGTCTCGTCACATGAACAAACATACATTTTACCAAGCAATCATTGCAAATCTAAAAATGACAAAAATACCCAAGAAAATAATAACTTTTTCATTTCATTGAATGTTTTTTTTTTTTAAGTTTCTATGGTGTATGTAAGTTACGCTTATCATTTCTTTTATAGATTCTTACTATTTTCCCCACAAATAATACCCACAATGATCGAGAAAACTTTGCCTTTTCAACGCATTATATAACATTTGCCACCTTTGAAAATATAATATCAGTTCTTCACTGGACACAACTGTGTTTGAGTGGTGGAAACTGGAATTGAGAGACTTCTGACAGACACAGTTTATAGGGGGAAGGTTAAGCGCCCCCAAGTGCCACTCCTGCACCCCCTTCAATTAAGGCCCTGGTCCAAACTGTTATTAATGCATTTGAATACATTATATTATAAAGAACTTTATAGGGGAATCTACATTGAAAATTAGTTGAATAACAGTGTTATAATGAGACTTAAGCATTTCTCAGTGAAATCGAATGGGATTTCATGTACTCTATAGACAACAACTGGATGTACATTTTACTGAAATAATTGGTTTTATAGCATAACGATTATGCAAAATCAGCATAAATCCAATGTTAAATTTACTGGTTTACAATCTTATGTTCTGTGAAGATGTTAACACGGTTTGGCCGTATTTTTTACAGAATTATTCTGGCAACTCAGCTGCCAGATTTTTCCTGTAAAAACAACAACAAAGAAATACTTTAAAATTAACAGTTGTATTTCGTTTAGTATTTTAACACCACCATGTTGTAATTCAAACTGCATTGCATTGCTTCTTGTAATACAGTTTTTCATCCTGAAAATTACAGCCATGTGTCGTTTCTAAAAAGAAATATGCATAATCTTACTTTAAAATTAACATTTATATTTCGTTAAGTATTTTAACACCACCAGGTTGTAATTTAAACCGCATTGCATTGTTTCTTGTATTACAGTTTTTCTTCGTGTAAATAACATTTCTATAAAGAAATATGCATATTCTTACTTTAAAATTAACAGTTATATTCCGTTTAGTATTGTACCAAAAAATGTTGTGAAATAAGCAATACTCTATTGTATTTCTATTTACAGTTTTTTGAAGTCACGATTTTACGCCATTCCACTGTGAATTTTAAGGTCATTTTTTTACAGTGTAGTGCTGTAATTCAATTAGTTTTCTTACTCCCGTGACGTGTGTGATCCTTTCTTACCACGAGTGAACTTGTTAGGCTCGTGTGTAAGCACAATTGCAGGAGACAAGGTTAGAGCATTCAACAGAGGGGTTTTATTCCACAAAACACAAAGGATCCAAAGGCACACGGTAACACAAGCATCCACAAAGCATCCAAGTCCACAAAGCATCCAAAACACAGAAAACAAGGAGAGACCAACAGACCATTAGCTGGTTGACAAGGATCAAGAAAACACAGGAGCTGGATTGCACAAAGAGAAGTCCTTTCCTCGGTTAGAGATTTCATGACTGAGCAATGGAGCTCCGAAACAAGGGGCTTAAGACAGCCACCTGAAACAGGGAACAGGTGATTCCTCTGATCACCTGTTACGGGGTTTCTTAGTCCGTTTGGCAAAGGCTTGGGACATGTGCCGGGGTTTCCTGGGCCGAATCTCAGGGGCTTGTGGGTTCTGCCGGCAACTCCTGGCCGGTCGAGGTATGACAGAACTAGGTCATGAGAAGAGATGCTCCGATGTTTTCTTATACAGAAATACATTTAGCATTTATCTGTATTTTACCCAGTGCATGATGTCTGGGTTATCTAATTTGGCAAGAGTGCAGAAGTGTAAGTTTGAACGATGACATGCTTCCACTGTCCAGTATGGAGACGCTTCAGTAAAGATTACTTGGATTGGGTGTGAGCCACTTCCTTGGTTTGTCTTCTGGAACTACCACGCAAGAGGCAGACTTAACACGTTATAAAACTCTAACTTTACAGCCAGTTCAAGTGAATTTCAGGGGTAGTTTTGCAATTTTTTAATTATTATTTTGACTTAGGCCTAGAGTTTCATACAGAAATATTATTTAAGTTGCATGGTCTTAATACGTCGCGCTCACACACACTCACAGACACAGACACACACACACACACACAAATACAGAACAATATCAGGTGACAAAATAACAGTAAATCAGTTGATAAATGTGTTTTCCCTATTGTGTTGATTCATCTGCCCAGTAGACGTCCACTATAAACTAATTTTGAAAACTGTTTTATTATTCATAAACCCTCCCATGTGCTGTGTGCTGATGTGCTACGTAAGGGATAATGTATTGTCCGGAGGTCATTAGCCAAAAATAAATCCCGACGGGGCGAACAACACCCTGATGCACAGCTAATGACCGACGGACAATACCTTATCCCGCTTATTATACGGTTACTTGCCAAAAACGATAGAAGACATTCCTCCAACATACCTCTTTTTAATTCAATTCAATTCAATTCAATTCAATTCAATTCAATTCAATTCAATTCAATTCAATTCAATTCAATTCAATTCAATTCAATTTTATTTGTATAGCGCCATAACAATACAATTGCCTCTAGGCGCTTAACAGTGCCCAGAGCCTAGACCCCCTTAGTGCATGCACAATGGCAACAGGGGCAAGAAAAAACTCCCTGTTAGGCAGGAAGAAACCTTAAGCAGAACCATGGCACATAAGGGGGGACCCATCTGCTTAAGGTCCGCCGGGTGGAGATAGGAAGGTAGGAAGGGGGAGGGTTGTGTGGCAGAAGGGGAAAGGAAGCAACAGGGGCTGTACACAGCCAGAATTTGGTCGCGGGACATGGTATATATACAGACATCCGGTGGTAAAATACATGATACAGGCAAGACCGGTTTACTGTACTAATTGGGTAACTGTTACAGGGGTAGGGGACGTAGGGACAGAGAAATATTTCAGTGGTGGCAATAATGTATATTGTATATAAATGCTAGCATAGGGTATGGGGTAGAGTAAGTGTACGGCAATGCAGTGGCGGTGGGTGCAATTGGCCGAGGGTTTCTCCAGGTAGACCAGGTGGAGAGACTACAGCAGCGTCCCATGGGGAGATAGTCTTGATTAATAGGGAAAGAAAAGGAAGAAAGTAAGTGGGTAGAGTTCAGCTGTCCATATGAGTAGATGAGGAGTGGTGGGGGTGAGGAGCAATGTTTCCATTTCCATCAGCGATTGGAACATGCTATAAGGGCGAGAAAACAATTATGTTAGTAGACATCAATTTCAGAAACAGATAGGGAGAAACATTTGGGTAGTAGATTTAACAGTAGGCAATAGGCTATTTTATAAGTGTTATTATAGGCATAAGCAATATGATATGGAAGGAGAGAGAGAGAGAGAGAGAGAGAGAGAGAGAGAGAGCGGGAAAGAGAAAGAGAAAGGGAAAAGATATGTTTAGTAATGCTGGCATTTATCATTTAGTTTATTAATGTACTTATGGAGATATCAGTCGTAAGCTTTAGGGTCGCAGGGTAAACAGCAGTGCCCAATTGGCTGGTGACAGTCGCAACACGCGTACCCGGGAACCGTAAAGGCCTTCCTGCACGGTACAACATGCGCTGTCTGTAGCCCAGTTTTGTTGATTAGGGGGGTATTGCATGTGTTTAGATATGTTTAGTTTTGCTGGCATTGAGCATTTTGTTTAGTTTGGTATACGTGGAGATTTTAGTCATAAGCTTTGTTAGGGTTGCAGGGCAGAAATGCCCATTTGGCTGGTGACAGTCGCAACACGCGCCGTATGCTGTACCCGGGAACCGTAAAGGCCTTCCTGCACGGTACAACATGCGCTGTCTGTAGCACATTATTTTAATTTAGATTTTTATTAGAACATTTTTTGTGTTCGGATATGTCTGGGTGGCTGGCACAGCAGGTGATGGGTTTGTTGACGCGATTACTTTTGGCAATAGGATGCACTAAAGAGGAATGTCTTAAGTCTTGATTTGAATATAGGCACGGTGTCTGCAGCTCTGATGGAGGCAGGGAGATTGTTCCAGAGGAGAGGGGCTCGGTAGCTAAAGGCTCTGCCTCCTATTGTGGTTTTTGATATTCTTGGAATTACCAGGAGGCCTGCACTCTGGGAACGGAGCAGCCTTGGAGGGCAATAGGGGACGACTAATTCCTTGAGGTAGTTTGGAGCCAGGTCGTTTAGGGCTTTATATGTTAGCAGGAGTACTTTGAAGTCGATTCTACTTTTGACGGGGAGCCAATGCAAAGAGGCGAGTACCGGTGAGATGTGTTCATATTTTTTAGTTCTGGTGAGTGTACGAGCTGCAGCGTTCTGTATAAGTTGGAGGCTTTTTATTGTGTTGATGCTGCATCCGGACAGGAGAGCATTACAATAATCGAGGTGGGAAGTAATAAATGCGTGGATTAGTTTTTCTGCATCTTGGAGGGATAGGACCTTTCTAATTTTGGCAATATTGCGTAAATGAAAAAATTATGTATTTGAGATCTGTTTTATGTGTGAGTCAAGTAGGAGGTCTTGGTTGATAGTTACACCAAGGTTTTTGATGTTAGTGTTGGCTGTTGGGAAGCCATTGAGTGTGGGTAGAAGGGTAGATAGTGAAGTTCTCAGTTGATCGGGGCCTACAAGCATAACCTCAGTTTTATCAGAGTTGAGGAGCAGGAAGTTGCTAGCCATCCAAGATTTAACATCATGGAGGCAAGCTTCTATCTTGGGTAGATGTAAAATTTCATCCGATTTCATGGATAGGTAGAGTTGGGTGTCATCAGCATAGCAATGTAAGTTAATGCCATGTTTCCTTATGACAGCACCTAAGGGTAGCATATAAAGGGAAAAGAGCAGTGGTCCAAGGACAGAGCCTTGTGGAACACCGCAGCTTGCTCTGGTGTGATTTGACGACTTCTCATGGACATGAACAAATTGATGGCGATCAGAGAGGTAAGATCTAAACCAAGATAGGGCACAGCCTTTGATGCCAGCGTGATGTTCAAGTCTCTGTAACAGGAAATGATGATCTATAGTGTCGAAAGCAGCACTAAGGTCTAGGAGAACTAATATTGAGGTGCACCCTTGATCAGATGCGATTAGTAGGTCATTCAAGACTTTGACTAAGGCCGTTTCAGTGCTGTGGTGGGCCCTGAAACCGGATTGGAAGGTTTCTTCGATTTTATTTTGTTGTAGAAAGGAAGTAAGTTGCTTAGCTACTAGTTTTTCAAGTATTTTTTGACAAGAAAGGGAGGTTAGATATGGGTCTATAGTTAGCAAGATTATCGGGATCAAGGCTGGGTTTTTTAAGAGATGGTTTTATCACTGCTATTTTGAATGATTGTGGGACGTATCCTGAATTAAGAGAATTGTTCATTACATTAAGTAATGTCTCACTTAATAAGTTTACTTTAATGATTTAGTTGCCATTTCATGAGTCCCGTTTAGAAATAAATAGTTATTCAAGCAAATAGAACTTAAAAGTTTCAGGTGTTGCATAGCAACCCATTACTTGTTGACTTCAAATTACCATGAGTCTGTTACGTTAAAATTACCAGACTTCTTGCGGAAGGATATGAAAGATGTGAACTAGAAGCACAAAACCCGTTGCCAAGGACAGCGGCCATTATCTTTTCGCAGCAGTCTGTTAGCAGGAATTCATGTATGGAAGAACGTTGGGATGGCCCATTCAAATCAACGGTACTTTTTGGAACATTCTGAAGAGCCGTATAATAAAACTGTGTAATCTGTCATTTGCAGGGCAATGGCTAGTGATCCTATTCTGCTTTTGAACAATCACAATCGCAAATGTATTTCTAGTTTCTAAATAATATCCTTGGCATATTCTATTTCAAACATCAGCAGCTTAACAGAGGTTCTGGTAGGCTACTAAAAGGCTTTCAAGGTGAAAAATGACATATTAGGCACTGGTAACATCTTTAAAAATGTTAAGGGTTGGTGAAAATGACTGAAGTATAAATGAGTAAAGGCCGCCTGAAACCTGTTGCCAGCAGACCACCAGCTCTGCCCCAAGTAGACTGACAGTAGTGGCCCACTGGCCTTTTGCTATCCGGGTAACAACACATCCAAAGCAACATGTAAGGGCAGGGAAACACACTGCTTTCTGGGGGTTAAAGGGAAACATCAGGATTTTTTAACGTAGGACCTATTTTTATATCTTTTTGGAACAATTAATGATCGAATTCGGTCAAGGGTTGAGTAAGAACTCTAAAGCAACCGCAAAACGGCTATTCCATGGTACCTTATGCCAGCACGCCAGTACACCACTTGTTAATGCCGCTGCCGGGCTCGTGTGTGTGTTATTATCAAGCTCTGACATGGAAAGGATCCCCTTAGAGATACACCTGCATGTGTTTACCTCATTAACTGTAAAGAAACTGTAGAAAATGACTGTGTTCAGTCAGTGTTTCAGCTCTGTCTTCTTCTGGTCTGACATTGCACCATATTCAGTGCCTGTAGTCAAATTATTGAGGGAGGCGCTCTCCTCTGAGTGCCCACTCCAGCACCTCATGGTTGGCCAATTGACAATTAAAAAGGGAGAAAACTGACTACCGAGTCATGGGGAGAAGAGCCTAGATCCCAGTATTCAGTTTGTGTTGAACATAGTCCTACTTCCAGTGTCTGACAAAGCAGCCCATTTATCCAATCATTTATCATTTTGATAGCCTCAACTCTACCCAGCATGCATTGCAAGATATTTGTAACCTGGATTATATAATTCTTAGTTCGATCTTTGAAACACATTATCTTTGTTTTAAAGTAAGTGATGACAATTTGGACAATGACACTGACAGAATTATATTGAACACCTTATTATCGTGGTTCAAAGTGATTAAACACACCGTTACTGTGAAATGTATCACCGTAGAATATATTTAGCACCATATTGTGTCATATGTGTTGCTTTTGTATTTCAGTGTTTTCTTAACCACAGCCTTCAGGAAACCAAATGGTGATGCAAAGCAAACTGTCTACAGTTTAGCTAATTCATGTATGCTTCCTGTAATGAATCACCATGACATGATTTGCGATGCAAAACCTCTGACACGAACGTCAGGGAGACTTATTCTAGTTCCTGTAGGACCTGAGGGCCTTGACCCTGACACCTGTCAAGCCTCTGCCTCTGATGCTCAAACTAAAAACTGATAGAATATGTCTGGGTGCCCAACTGGTTATGTTTAGTAAAGAGAGTTAAGAATGTTCAACCTAGGTTTGAGTTCAGGATGTTCACCTTAGGTTAGAGTTCAGGATGTTTGCTGAAACAACAAAGAGGCACAGTACGGTCGAGGAACTCATGCAAATGCAACTGCTAATGACTTCTCTGCTTTCATACCACACACACACACACACACACACACACACACACACACACAAACACACACACACACACACACACACACACACACACACACACACACACACACACACACACACACACATCCAAAGGTTGACGCGATCTGTTCACCCCATTAAGAATGTCTTCCTGTAGCAAAAGGAGAGAGCACTCAGCCCACCCAGCCTTCAACCAGGATCTACAGGACAACAAACCTGCACTTTGATGGCAATGCTCAAGAGTCAGGCTTGTTCGTATGGCAGTCCGAATAAACGCACACGCACGCTCACGCTCACACTCACGTTCATGTCACACACACACACACACACACACACACACACACACACACACACACACACACACACACACACACACACACACACACACACACACACACACACACACACTCTCACACACACATAAACACACAGCCACAGGCACACATACTTACAGAAACACACACACACACACCCACACACAGGCACATACACAAACACACTCACACTTTTGCATAAAAAAAAACACCTACACTAGTCACAGAGGCGTCTATCTCTCAGATATATCCACATGCACCAAAAGGGTTGACAACGGAGGAGCAACTCCAGAGCTGTCTGACAGGTAGGACCCAGTTAATTACTGTTCATCCTAATGCAATCGCAACTCTGAAGAAAGAAATGTTGGTTACTACAAACATATAAGGAGACGCTTAACCATGCCTAACCTTGCCGGTCCAAACACACACACACACACACACACACACACACACCAAATCTTCCAATGTCCGTGGTTGCAGTTTTTATAATTGTATATAGTAATTAACAAAGTAAACACTGTCCATCTTAACCAAGTGGGCATACACAATACAGTTTATATTTAAATATTACACAGTAAGGACATAAATAAAAACAGGAAATGTAATGTACAGACAGACATATTCACACACAAGGGAAGATAAAAGATAAAGAGGAAACAAATCATACTTCAGAGTCTTACAAAAGTGTTTATGAAGTATTATTTATCAAGTTGTATGGGTGTTGTATGGGATAGTGACATTATGTCTTCTAAAAAGAGTCACGGGCTGTTCCAAAGGTTGACGCGATCTGTTCACCCCATTAAGAATGTCTTCCTGTAGCAAAAGGAGAGAGCACTCAGCCCTACCAGCCTTCAACCAGGATCTACAGGACAACAAACCTGCACTTTGATGGCAATGCTCAAGAGTCAGGCTTGTTCGTATGGCAGTCCGAATAAACGCACACACACCCGCACGCTCACGCTCACGCTCACACTCACGCACACACATACAGCAGGAAGTATGACTGCATGTGAAGCGTCAGAGTTTGGCCCGGAATGAAAAATAACTGAGTTTGCAACAGCTTTATTTTTCTTTGTTTAAAATTGATTTGATGAAAAATAGATCTTGTTTTTGCTGTTCATCCCACACAATTTTGCCAAAGGTTCAAAAGTGTTTCATTAAAATTTTGAATAAACTCTAAGGTATAGCCAAGAGCCACCTTCCTGTGTTTCATTAAATCAGGTCCATAACAGTGGTGTCTGCCGTCCCAGAGCCACCCCCCATACTCATGAGGGGTTAGTACACCTGAGCCACCCGGATCCATACTCACGAGGGGTTAGTACACCTGAGCCACCCCGATCAATACTCATAAGGGGTACACAGATACACAGACAGTGGTGGTTCGTCAGGGCCTTCAAGGCCTTCTCTGCTGGCCTAAACATCATCAGAAAATAAATGTAATAAAATACATTTAATTTTAATATTTTCTTTTCATAAATATGTATTCAATTATTCCCTATAGTCCATTATCTTCATTTCATAACTTCCAGCGTTGTTAATTTATGTTAGAGCTTTCATCCAATCATATTTCAGCTATCATGTGTTGCCACGCTCCGTGAAATCTTCCCCGAGAACAGAAATCTTCCCTGAGGCCTTCATAATTCACATTGAAGGCCCGTGTACATCTGATTGGTTATCACAACTGGCTGTTTCATTTAATTTAAGTTGAATGAACTGAAACAGACAGTTGTGACAACCAATCGGATTTCGAGTTGGCGACACTGGGCCTTCTAGAAGGCCCGGAAGATTTCTTTCCTCGCGTTGAACGTGACACGTAAACGTCCTTTGATTGGATACTGAGGCAGACCGGTGCAGTGCTTCAGTGCTCAGTTTAGCTGGCTAATGCGAAAACGACGTACATGCTTATGCTAGTTGTTTCAATTGGTAAGACTAAATATAATTACATTAACCAACTCATATAAACTAGTTTACACCAACTTGATAATTCCAGTTTTTGATACAATTACAACGCCATTTTCAAGACGGAACTTTCAAGAAAAACTGGATATCGTGAGGATGGGAAGTTTAATGAAACTGCTTTGCAGGTGGGACAATGCAATGTTTAGTGGACAAACTTGTTAAAGCTTTCGGTGGACTTAATAAAACTTTGTAGACTAATCCCTGAAAATCGCCTTTTATTTTTAAGTTGTGACGGTAATATCCAAGCGATCATATAACTGAGAGTTTACTACTCTTAATGTATTGTTAATACGGGTGTATTGATTTTAAATGCTCCGGAAATATTAATAAAGTCTGTTGTACTCGACTATGTTAAGGTACTCACTGCCTTTCTGTATAAATATAATGGTTCTAGAGCCATGGCGTCATAATGATGGTATTAGGAGGCGGATTCACTCAGTTTAACATCGTGTAGGACACACTGATCTCAAAAAGTTTCTTTTTGAGATCAGTGGTAGGACATCGCTGAAGGCCCAGTCGTGAAATGCACGGACCGCCACTGTACACAGATACATCTCAACAAGAGTTCCCATATCTTAGAGTTAGTTCAGGTTAATTTCACGAATCCAAGCAGTCGCCTCAGCCACAACCACAGGCTTGCTTTTCCAGCAGCCTCAGCGTCTCCTCTAAAGCTCCTTTGAGTGACCATCCTCAAAAACCAAAATCCAACAGAAGTGTTGTGGTTCATTCAACTACAAAGCCTCTTAACACCTGTCTCCACTAGTCTTGTATGTTCTTGCCAACCTCATTCCCTTGCTTCTGCAACCAATTCCAAGGGCCTGATTTACTAATATGCGAGCGCTTCTTAATCTGCGTTCGCAAATTAACGCACGGTGTTTTGGCGCATTTTACTTGGTATTTATCAAGCCAGATCTGCGCTGGGCAAAATGTGCTTACTCCGCCCTTTAAAGAGCCTGATTTACTAAGATTGATTTGCGAACGCATCTTTGCCAGGCGCACATTAACGCACGGTGATTCCCCGCATTTTCCGTGATATTTATCAAGCCAGATACGCGCTGGGCAATCATTATTTAGCGCACCGTTAAAAGACTGGAGAAATTGCCAGCAAGTTACTGCCACCATGGAGATTCGAGGAAGAGAAAACTAAGGTTCAGCGAATAGATAGCGAATAGATAGCGAGATAGATATATTGGTTCACGTTCGCTCAATCACTGACCCTGATTCAATGGGTTATATTGTTGTTTTGCCCGCCATCATCTACAGCGAGATGTTTAAAAGAACACGATTATAAATAATATACTATTGGTGGTATTAATGCATAAACTGTCTATTATAACAATATATATGTGTACATGGCGAGATTAATACGTTCTACAAGGGACATGGGTTCACTACAATATATCCCCACTGAAACAAATACATTTACCAAGTAGACAGGCCTCTCCAAAATCACCGTTGCTCAATCATGGATAAATGGCACTATCACGAAAGATAAAACTGTCATGGACAGACCACTTCCACGTAAGTAATGGTCATGTTGGCATCACATATGACCTGGACATTCATTGAATATGTGTGCTTTCTGTTTCGGTAAATGTGTTCGCGGATTGAAGGTGGGACTGTTTGCATGTGGGTGCGATCAATTTCTCCAATTACGTTCGGAAAGTTTAATTTCATATATATGAATATATGAATTATACGAGTTGAAACAAATATTTCTGTTCGCTGTCTCTGTCTATGTCCTTGCCTTGCTGCTGCCATATCAACGTTTTCAGACTCAGTGGAAATGCGCTTGGTTAAGACGTGCTTTTATGAGGCGGAGAATTAGCCTGCAAATCAGAGATGTGCGCGCAGTTCATCATTAGGCACACTCCTCCCATTAAATAGCGCTACACGCCTACGTTACCACCCACGTTTCCGAACCATCCCACCTGTTTGCAGGTACACACCCTCAAAGCGTTAATATGCGCTGCGCCCCCTTAGTAAATACCGTTTTATGTTTACGACCGCTTTTTTACGCCAGAAATGGGCGCAATCCTGTTAGTAAATCAGGCCCCAAGTACGTAAGCATCTTCCTTTCAGATGCTTTCTCAATCGCATCTTTAAGGGAATCCTTCAACTGTCCCTATCATTTATCAGCAAAGAGTTAACCTCAACTCGTTTATGCTCAAACAAACATGCCAGTGATTTAAAAACCTTATTATTCAAGTTCAAGCATTTATTTGTCATATATACACAAAAAAACAGAGTCAGATTGGGCATTGAAATTCTTAGGACAAGACACCGCACAACAACCTACCATAGCATAACATAAAATAACATAACATAACATATAAGTACTCTGAACATAAATTACACATAAAACTAGAATGCGTTTCGTGAACGAACTGCGAGAGTGTGCTTGCTCTGTTGCGGCCATCAAGCACAAGCAACTGCAGTGGCCGAGTGCACATATGTTGTTGAGGGGCCTCACAGACTGATATCTGAGAACAAACTCTGTATAGTACTGTGTTTTCTGTGTTCAGTACAACGTTGAATGCAGGTTGTAGGATGAATCTGCCAGCCTTCCAGTGTAACCATCTGCAGTGACACTGAATACACCTTTTTGTTTTCAACCAATATATTTTAGCAAGCAACCAAGCTCAACCATTATATTTTGGCGCCACTGACATTTAGACATATGAGGATATATTTGTTGTTCTGTTTTTGTTTGTTTGTTTGCTTGTTTATTGTGAAAGGGTCTAGTGTGTTCCATTTAGCTTGGAGAAGTCTTAAAATAGGCTCCAAGTGACATTATCTCTTATGGGGTGTAATTATTCCTCCAAAGGTCGTGTTAATCAATGAGTGCACCTGAATTGTGTTGTATTTGTTGAGGGAGACTTGGGCTTGTTTTGATTTTGTATTGGTTGCGGATGCAATAAATCTTGTCTGTGCTTCAAATGTAAATATATTTATTGTCTCTCTATGGTGGAAATCAGATGTATTATGAAACTTGCATATTTACTAAGCACAAACATTTCAGGTGTCATGCCCTCTGTTCCGTTTTCCCTACCTACCGTACCTACCATCCTTAGTGTGAGTATGTAGGGTGTTCCGTTTTCCGATTTCCCATTTCCGCGTCGAAAAGAAGTATACCCAAAGGACCCGTATCTGTACTCATAACGGTCAAAACGCTGAGTGTGGAAGCAGGGTACACTGTCCATTCTCAACGGCCGCCATCTTGTCAACGTAGCGGAAGAGGCGGACCCAGGCAGAGCCGCTCAGCTCGAAAAAGACGAACGCGGGGCTTGTCGCGATCGTAATTTCCGGTAAGTGCACCACGGAGTATTAGATTTGGAGCAGCACTCACCTGCTGAGAATCTGCGTACCTAGTGAGTGTGTACTGTGTACTGCGTATAAGTATAGGTACGGTAGGTACGGTAGGTAGGGAAAATGGAACAGAGTCTTGGTCATAATAGTTCCAGAGTTTCGTTATACTGACTTACTGAGCTAAGTGAATTGTTGAAATTGTTATCTTGGTAAAAGGAAACATCTCTGCAACAATATTGGAATGAATGCGGTTACATAGCCAGCTTTACTTAAAGTTTATTGTAAGATATAGCTTGTTAGACTTAATGCAGTTAGAGTTAGACTGTAGGTCTAGTATCTTACGTAAGCAACACTTTTACTGTATAGCTAGAGAGCACGTGTATCACATTGGTTTATAGTCTGTCAAATGAGTTGTAGTTATTGGTGTTCATTGGCATAAAAAGTTAGTCTTCTCTTATATTGAGCATTAGAGCTAGCAACCATGAATTGCAGATTAAGGGGTCCCCTATCTCAGGGCCTGATTTACTAACAGGATTGCGCCCATTTTCTGGCGTAAAATAGCGGTCGTAACGAAAAACGGTATTTACTAAGCTGGCGCAGCGCATATTAACGCTTTGAGGGTGTGTACCTGCAAACAGGTGGGATGGTTCGGAAACGTGGGTGGTAACGTAGGCGTGTAGCGCTATTTAATGGGAGGAGTGCGCCTAATGATGAACTGCGTGGTATTTACTAAACTGCCCGGCGAGCGCACATCTCTGATTTGCAGGCTAATTCTCCGCCTCATAAAAGCACGTCTTAACCAAGCGCATTTCCACTGAGTCTGAAAACGTTGATATGGCAGCAGCAAGGCAAAGACATAGACAGAGACAGCGAACAGAAATATTTGTTTCAACTCGTATAATTCATATATTCATATATATGAAATTAAACTTTCCGAACGTAATTGGAGAAATTGATCGCACCCACATGCAAACAGTCCCACCTTCAATCCGCGAACACGTTTACCGAAACAGAAAGCACACATATTCAATGAATGTCCAGGTCATATGTGATGCCAACATGACCATTACTTACGTGGAAGTGGTCTGTCCATGACAGTTTTATCTTTCGGAATAGTGCCATTTATCCATGATTGAGCAACGGTGATTTTGGAGAGGCCTGTCTACTTGGTAAATGTATTTGTTTCAGTGGGGATATATTGTAGTGAACCCATGTCCCTTGTAGAACGTATTAATCTCGCCATGTACACATATATATTGTTATAATAGACAGTTTATGCATTAATGCCACCAATAGCATATTATTTATAATCGTGTTCTTTTAAACATCTCGCTGTAGATGATGGCGGGCAAAACAACAATATAACCCATTGAATCAGGTTCAGTGATTGAGCGAACGTGAACCAATATATCTATCTCGCTATCTATTCGCTATCTATTCGCTGAACCTTAGTTTTTTCTTCCTCGAATCTCCATGGTGGCAGTAACTTGCTGGCAATTTCTCCAGTCTTTTAACGGTGCGCTAAATAATGATTGTCCAGCGCGTATCTGGCTTGATAAATATCACGGAAAATGCGGGGAATCACCGTGCGTTAATGTGCGCCTGGCAAAGATGCGTTCGCAAATCAATCTTAGTAAATCAGGCTCTTTAAAGGGCGGAGTAAGCACATTTTGCCCAGCGCAGATCTGGCTTGATAAATACCAAGTAAAATGCGCAAAAACACCGTGCGCTAATTTGCGAACGCAGATTAAGAAGCGCTCGCATATTAGTAAATCAGGCCCTCAGTGTTCATTTTGGCAGCTATTTTTAGATTCAGTCTTAAGACAAAAATGCATATTAGTTTTAGTCACATTTAGTCATAGTTATCCTTCTTAGTTTAAGTCTAGTTTTCGAAAAGTCATTACAAAGGCACATTTAAAATTCCATATAATAGCCACATTAAACTCCTTCCCTTCCCTTCTCAGACCCAGGGACCTCCTGTGTTGTGTCTACTGCATAGTAGTCTAGCTTGCAGTACTTAAATTGTGGATGCAATTAGTCTCCAAGATACAGATCTCATGCCTACAGCTGAATTCCAATTAAATCAATGTAAATAATGGCAATAGGCCTACTTGATTAACAGAATTGTCATTCAAATATATGAGAACATCACGTCTAGATTTAGAAAATTCAAATGATGTATAGCGTCAGTATTGTGTAGCTATTTCATTCCGAGATGGCAGGGGAGTGAAATGCTCCGCTGCCAAAATAGATAACATGTTTTTAACTTCGGGGTTAATTCCCTTTCCTTTATGTCTGCTGCTGGTTAGTAAATACAAACAGCCGGAAAGGTTAACAAACGGAATGAAATAGCTACACATTACACACGCTATGCTTTAATAAAACCCACGTTACAGCGGGTGTATAAACTGTACCTGTAACTGTTTTGCTATGGGGCTAGGCTAGTTGCTTGCTTCGCATATTGAACATCCAGTGTTGCCAAAAAAAATCACAAGAAGTCGCTATTGGTTCACTGAAAAGTCGCCAGAAGTCGCTAGATTGTGTCATGGCGTCATGCGTGACGTAACCACGCCCACCCCGCGTGTGACGTAAACACGTGGCCGGGCGGAACTGACCTTTTTGTAAATTACACTTGAAAGCACATCAACAGCACTTGGACACTGGCTGCACAGCACAGGGACTCTGCTTTCATGCCCTGATAACAAATCATAATCCTAAATAAAATGAGTGTGAATATGCCCACGTATGGTCGAAAATGGTCCCTTGGTCTGGACAGAAGAGACTGCAAGGGATTCACTGCGGTCGGCGCTGCCAGCCTGCCACAGCATTCAAATCGGTCACCAGCATTGATTCTCCCCAACACTCCGAAGGCACAGGGCAGGCAGCGGCAGTCGGCAGACTGCTAACTAGTAGCTTCTAGCTACACCTCCCGTAGTTCACTGCTAGATGTGTTTAGCTTTCTCTCAGAGAAGTTGATGTAGCTACTAGCTAACACACCCAGCAGTGAATGACAGGCGATGTAGCTACAAGCTAAATCAAATCATGACCGTTTTTAAAAACCCGGAAACCACTGGGGTGCAAATGTTGCGTGTCGCGTCATGGCGTCACGCATCACGTCTATGGTGATTGGTGAAGCGAAGCGTAAACAGAGCCGTAGTCCTTCTAGCTCTGGCTCATGTCAATCAATAGTTCTGTCTCTCGCCACCCACCACTGAAAGCGGATTGTATGGTGTCGCGGGGCAACTGGTTTGTCACTCACAAGACAAGTGAAATTGTCGCTAGATTCAGACAAATTGAGCCTGAAAGTCGCTAAGTCGCTAGATTATTTTTTTTGTCGCCAGAGGTGTCCAAAAGTCGCTAAATCTAGCGACAAAGTCGTTATATTGGCAACACTGTGAACATCATCTGTTGACTCGGAGCATTCTTTACTTAGCGGGGGGAGGGGGCGGGGACCGGCCCAGACTAGAAGGAACACACTGTCTGTGAAGCGGACCTGTGAGAGGACTGCCGTGTTTTGTTTGCCGGGCAGCTGATGACATTCTTGCTGCCGGCACGGCACCAACTTCTGCAGCGCTTTGTGTTTTTGCCACTTCCCCAACAGCGCGCAGACTTACGGTAACCTTGCCTATGTGAAGCAGAGAGTCTTTTACGTTCACATTAGCCCCCCACACAATGAAAGACAGATTTCTGTTGAATATGCCTGTGATATAAAGGTTGATGGTGGTTTTCGATTTACATGATTTTTATGGCATTTAATTTGATCTAATTTCAGTTGGCTAGAGTGGGCTTCTTTTTCAAAGTTGAATTGAGAGGGACAGAGAGAAGAGGTTCCTTGGATTTGGCGCAGGTGTCAGTGAAGCTCAGTGAATTGAGAGGGACAGAGAGAAGAGGTTCCTTGGATTTGGCGCATGTGTCAGTGAAGCTCAGTGAAGCACAGGTGCAAGCCAGTTTATTGAGCCTATTATGATGTCATAATGCCACAAAGTCTAGCAAGTCTATGGGGAAAAAAGGGGATAAAAAAGAGGAATAAAAAAGGAGTGGCAAGGAGTACCGCCACGAAAAGATATAGCAAGTTGCACCGGATCGGGCCGGACGTTTCGGTGTTTCAACGGCGTCTCTATCTCAATCGGGCGAGGCGTAGTTAGCTGCAAGAAAAACAGGGAGAATAAAGAAAACTTACGAGGAACAATACTGTGCTCCCCCCTAAACATATAATAAATCTACAAAATGTACAAAATAAATATACAATACCATCTGCTAAACATATAATACACATATAGTAACCTAAACTAACCTAATATGCCTATACTAACCTAAACACAAACCAAATGTGCCTGGTATCAGGTAGTGCAATATTACTGTAGTGCAAACAGTGGAAAACTGTAACATGTAAAGTGAAGGTGCAAGACTGTATCACTGTCCATATAAAAGCCTGATGGCCCTTGGAAAGAAACTGCTCTCCAATCTACGGGTGCGAGATCGAATACTTCGGTAACGCCTACCAGATGGCAAAGGGGAAAAAAGTTTATAGGATGGATGGTAGCAGTCTATAAAGATCCTGCCAGATGTCCTGTAGGGCTGGGAGCTCCCTGCCTATGATAAACTCTGCAGACCTGACCACACTGCGTAGGGCCTAACGGTAGCTTGGCTGTGCAGCTCCCGTACCACACTGTGATGGAACCAGTCAGGATACTCTCTATAGTACACCTGTAAAAGTTAGTGAGGATGACTGATTCCATACCAAACTTCTTCAGTCTCCTGAGGAAGAAAAGGCGTTTCCGGGCCGCTTTCACCACCTTGTTTGTGTGAACAGACCAGGTGAGATCACTGCTGATGTTCACCCCAAGAAACCTGAAGCAACTGACCTTTTCAACTACAGATCTATTGATGTATAGGGGCGCATGATCTTCCTCCTGCCGTCTCCTTTAATCCACAATCATTTCTTTAGTTTTGCTGATGTTAACATTAAGTCACCACATGTAGAGACCCTGGGTCAGGATAATTTTACATCCAGACAAAAACATTTTAATAAGCCAACACACAAACCTAACCTGCAGCTTCTGTCTTCACCCACCCACTGACTGCAGTTCTGCAGAGGTGAGAGGACGTCATATGGTACTCCAACAATGAATTGAATGTGGTTAGCCTCCGAATTACCATCTACCAGCTAACTTGTTCAACCCATGGGTGGAGCAACGCCACCTTTGTCAGAAACACCAAACGAGTGTGTATGTGTATGTGAGTGTGTGTGACGTGTGTCAGACACCCCAAACGCTGTGTGTGTGTGTGTGAGTGTGTGTGACGTTTGTCAGAAACAACAAACGCTGTGTTTTACTTTGTTTATATCCCTGATTGTGTGTGACGTGTTCCAATATCTCAAGAGTCTCTAAATTATCTTCTCTCTTCAGGCCCTTAGTGATGACTCTGCTTCTCATTACCACACTGCTGTTCTCAGGTCAGTATACTCTTGACGTTTGTGTGTGTGTATGTGTGTATGTGTGTATGTGTGTATTTGTGTGTGTGTGTGTGTGTGTGTGTGTGTTTGTGTGTGTGTGGGTGTGTGTGTGTGTGTGTGTGTGTGTGTGTGTCTGTGTGTGTGTGTGTGTGTGTGTGTGTGTGTGTGTGTGTGTGTGTGTGTGTGTGTGTGTGTGTGTGTGTGTGTGTGTGTGTGTGTGTGTGTGTGTGTGTGTGTGTGTGTGTGTGTGTGTGTGTTTGTGTCCATTCATATTTGTACCTTATATGTGTATATGTTTATGTATGCTTCGACAGGCCCAGTTGTGTTGTCTGTCAGTCTGTGAGGAGACGCACAGACTTGAGTTCATGAACTTGAGTTTTTCTCCCTTTTGCGTAGGCCTACTGATATCAGTGTCAGGGAAATAACCCTTAACCTAGGACTGTATTCTTTACCTCAGAATTGAGACTCACACACCCGAGAATATTATTAAATTACAGATATTTACTCTGGGCCCCAGAGGAGTGACCTGCATGATTGTCTTCACGCCAGGCACTAACCTCTCCTACAAAATGTCTGCTCTTTATTGAAATTAATATTCACATATTCACATATTCAAGTTTAACATGAAGACACTCCCCAATTCCTTTGTTCACAAAGGAAGTTAGAAACAGTCTTGCTCCATACCATATTTCAAAATAACCTAAACAGTCTTTTGACATGTAAGTTACCCAGCCCCTCATAAACCAAGTTACTTAAACATTCTTTGACATGCAAGTTATCCGGGCCCCTTTCGCATACCAACCCGTCCAAGGCAAGCAGGCTTTTTGTCGCCACTGGAACACAGACAAAGAAATACAGAAATGCCTATAACTAAATGAGAATACTAATAGTTAACCATAAATGATAAATTCCTATATAGAATTGAATAATTCCTTCACAATCAGCCTCCGTCTTTACACCTACGATAAAGCCACATTGATTGAATTCAATCGTCTGTTAGATTACGCTATTCATTTTGGTAAATTAATGAACGATTGACTGACAAGGAAGTGCACTCTGGCTTTCAATTTATATCGAATCAAATTGGCAGTAGCCCGAACCTTACTCTGATTGGTTGAAATGCAGGAGGGGATGTAGCTAAGTTTTACCTAACAGCTAGTAAATAATAACACTATTTAGGTAGGCTGCCTGACGGCGAGTTGACGATTCAATAGCTTCAAATATGTTTGTTAAAGTGGCATCTATTGGTGAGGTTGCTCAATTGCAACTAGCTGAATATCCTTCCCTTTACAAGCATGTGGCCGTCAAATGCCAGAACAATGCAAAAAGCCCTATCTTGAGCCTGTGTTTTGTTTTGTCTGTTCTGGGCTACTGTAAAAATATGCCGAACTCTGTGGAAGAGGATACAAAGGGCTAAGCTCACAAAAACAAAATGATTCATAATAACAGGTTATTATACTGTACACTTATTGAAACATAATCATGAACACTATATTTAATTTCTACTAATAGATACAACAAAAAGATTACACACTGTACCTTTAAATGCCCCATTTGTGAATCTGCCACCGTGGCTGGCAGATTGATCAAATTCACCAGCATTTGGCCGGAGCTGCATTCCATACCTGCCATACGCCATCAAAATTAATTATACGATCGGAAGATGAAATAATGGTTTCCTATATAAAGATATAGTGTATGTGCAAGAAGGAGTCACCTCTACCACTCTGCAATGCTAAGTATATTTTTCTGATGTTCTTTATCTCTGGAGTATGTCTACTTATTTTGGCAACATGGATCCGATGGATGAAAGATTTTACAGCCTCTTAAGTAGAACTCCTATTAAGTGGGTTTCATCACTATAAAGGAGAAATCCCAAATAGTTATGGAAAGTACTCCTCATAGCTGACATTTTCCCGCCTTCCAACCAATACCTCTATTTTGTTTAATGTATTCAAACTATACACGCGAAACTAATTGAAATAATTATATATTTGATCGAAGTTATGGTAGATACAATTACACCTGTTAGGTCTATGGCCATAGTGTAGCTAAGTTCAAGTTCAAGTTCAAGTGTACTTTATTGTCAAAAATCTCTGTAACAGGGTTAGCACAGAGGTTTGAAATTGCGTTTGACCAGTCTCCAATGTGCAGTTTAACTAAAAACATTTAAATAAAACATTTAAAAAACATTTTAACTAAGACTAAACTTAGTGCAATATTATGGTACACAGGCACAACAAGCTCACAAAACACTATAATTTAGAAAACATTTGTTTATAATTGATAAATAATTATCATTTGACAAACAACAGCATGCAGGATTTTGCCACTTTATGAGGTATGAATTTATAGATTAGTTTTGGTATCACCTTTAATTTTTGAATTTTGTTGGTTTATGAGTGAGGGACAGGGACAAACCTGTCGTTCCCAGTAGTCCCCCAGGCTGTGCACTTTGTAGTTTTTCGGTCCAGGATGGACCACCCGGCAAAAATGTAAGGAAAGCTTTCACAGCACGACATGTCCAACTATAATGTAAAGACACCAATTAGTGTGCTAGCAAGATCTTCTCAGTGCCATCAGTGTTGTTTTAGTTTAAAAGGGTTTTGCATGCCTTTTAGGTTAGCTTGCTAGTGGACTACTTACTGCTGCTTCAGCGTAATATTACAAATATGTTTTATAAAGAACAAACAGATCTTTCTGTTGCTTATACAACTAATCTGATTACTGGATATGAATATTTCAAACACAGGTTCTGTGGCTACCAGCCCTGCGTTTGACCCTTGTCACAACTACACTTTGCTGAATGACGCATGGAGGGCCACCACCAACCTGGACCAGTCAGTGATAAGGTGTGACTACTCCGTCCAGTGGCAAGGTTGGTACCGCATGTTCCACCAGGGGGCGAGCGTTCTGATGCCTAACGTCTGTGTGCCTGCCTGGCGCTGTGGTACCCATGCACCTCTCTGGCTGAAAGGTTCACACCCTCGCCCAGAAGATGGCATTGTGACCAGAGAGGTGTGTGGATCCTGGAGGGGCGCCTGCTGCCTTTATAATTCAACATTCATCCAGGTGAAAGCGTGCGCAGGAAGCTACACTGTTTACAAACTAGTGAGCCCTGAGATCTGCTACCTGGCATATTGTACAGGTAAAATGCTATTTTCTGATATATTTACTATAGTGTGTTTATGTCCATGTTACATTCACCATTGTTTCTCTTGGGAAAAGATTTTCATCCCTCATATCTATTATCTGAAACATAACTCCATGCACCACGCAGATGTAACAACTGCTACAACTCCTGCTGCTGTAACTAGCCCTGCTCCAACCACTCCAAGTAAGTGATGTATCTAACCCTGCTCCAACCAGTCTATGGCCAGTTTGTCAGATCACATTGCTGTGTATTGTTCGATTTTCCTTCATACCTTCATACATATCTTTTTCATACATGTCATAAACACACAGAGAACACACACTACTACCAGTAGGGGGTGCAATGCTAACTATACTTTTACTTTTTACTTATACTTGTTATACTATTATGATAGCAACATGCAGTGGCGATTTTAGCCTGCAATTTCTGGTGGGGCAATTTTGTATGACGTTATGTCATCGTCATAATAATAGAGGTATCTGATTATTATAAGCAGTAGGCCTATATAGACCACTAAGATAAACTATGGGCTACATTTTGAGTCTCAGCAGGGAGCAGTAATCCTATTTCAAATACATTTCACATACTTTAGCGCTCAGCGTGACACAATGATGTTGCCTATAATATGGCATTAAAGTAAAAAGATTGCAACAAATTTAAAAGATTAGACACACACATAGCTCAAATAACTTGCATAATTTATTAAGCTTGTGGCACACGTTTGGCATACAATATGAAGCAAAAGGCACAACCGAAACAAATAACAGCAACTTTTCCATCAGCTAAAAAAAAAAAAGGTTTGACTCACAGAATCCTAGTGTGTTTTTAGCCTGGTGTTCCCCTCGCACATCTTCTCAAAGTTCGCACTTCCCAAAGAGCTTTATGCACGCTATCAGCCTCCCCAGTACAGAACGATTCTCCTCCGTCTGTTTGCTGTGTTCAAAAATGTTTTGCCGATATGCACTATCTAGCTGTGCCATGATGTTGACCTGCCCCAATTTCAGGGCGCAATAGATGTGGGTTTTTCAGCTTTCTGCCAGATGCTCCAGGTCTTTGAATCCATCTGTTGTCCGAACTGAGTCTGCATTAGTACCGACGGCATGGGAAACAGAACAGTGCTCGTTTTGATGTGCTGGCAGTTAGCAATGTCTTTCTGTCATACCATTCCGTCTTGGAAGTTCAAGTCGCTTTCTCACCAGGCTGCAGTCTGACTGGCCCAAAACATCTCGGTGATAGATTTAACCTCGGTTCCCTGAGTAAGGGACCAGATGTGATTGACGAGAAATGACGTGTTCATTGACCAATCGAAGCACTTTCTATTCACGCCAGAAGGCCAAATTGCGGCAAATCACCACCCTGAGCCCGCCCCCTCAGGTCCCTATATATTGAGGGTGATAATGCCGCCCGTCCTCTGAAGACTCTGAGCCTTTGAGCCTACCAGAAGAAAAACACGCACTGTGCACGCAACATTATCACATCTGGACCCTTACTCAGGGAACCGAGGTTATATCTATAACCGAGATGTTCCCTAACGCAGTTGGGACTGCGATGTGATTTACGGGGCCGAGTCTAACCCCGCGTGCAACAGTGCCAGGGCCAACATACATATACACACGCCAACCCATTCGCCTTGCCCTTATAGAGGTTCATGTGGCGGCGGCAGTGTGTCTTATAAGGGGAATGAATTCAATATAAGAGAAACGGGATCACCGATCCCATGCTTATGAATACTTACACCCATCTGTGCCGTCCGCATTTAATCCATAAAGGGAGACAGTCGTGCAGTTAATAAAACATTGCATGTTGCATATGATCAGAGATCACTCGCCTGCAACACACTCTGCAGGAAACCGGGCTCCGCAACATCCAACATGTAGTAATTAATAAAGGTGTGGTGAGAGCTCCAGCTTGCAGCTTTGCAAATGTCATCCACTGAAACACCCTTAAACAGGGCCCAGGATGACGAAACCCCATGAGCAGAATGCGCACGAAGCTTTTCCGGGGGTTCCAATGACAAACTTCTATAGGACAAAGTGATAGCCTCCACCAACCACCGGGAGAGGCTCGACTTTGCCAGGGGTTTGCCTTTGGCGCTTGCACCAAACCAGTGCGCTCTACATAAATGTGTAGAGCGCGCACTGGACAGAGCTTGTGCGAGCGCTCCTCCTCGCTGATGCGAAAGGAGGGGGCGAGAATACAGCCAACTCAATGACCTGGCTACGAAACGGAGTTGTCACTACTTTGGGTGTATATGCTGCGTTAGGTCGCAATACTACCCTGTCCCCGGCAATCGAAGACTGAATGCACGATGGGCTGACATACAGCGCTTGCATGTCACCAACGTGCTTCGCTGACACTAGTGCCAGGAGCAGCGCGGTTTTCAAAGAAGCAAACTTTAAGTCCACCGTTTCCAGGGGCTCGAACGGAGGACCCGTGAGTGCCCGTAACACCACTAGCAAATCCCAAGAAGGCAATAGGTGCCTGACAGGCACTCTAAGACACCTTATTCCAGCCATAAAGCGCGAAGCCAATGGATGATTACCTGGAGATTTGCCGTTAATGCCAATATGGCAGGCGGAAATAGCTGCTAAATACACTTTGATCGTAGAAGCCGCTTTTCCTTCATCAAATAATTGTTGCAAGAATTCCAGGATGATGCCCAAAGCGCAATCAATAGGGTCGTGCTGACGCGCAGCGCACCATCGCTCGAACATGCGCCACTTGAGCGTATACAGAGATCGGGTAGACGTTGCCCGAGCGCTCTGTATAGTATTCACCACTGAATCTGACAGGCCTGACACTAAGAGCCTGTTCCTCTCAGGATCCAGGCCCTGAGCTGCCACAGCTCTGGCCTGGGGTGCCAAACCTTCCCGTGAGCCTGTGAGAGAAGGTCCCTGCGCAGAGGGAGCTCCCACGGAGGCTGCACTGACAATCTGATTAGATCCGCTAACCATGGCTGACTGGGCCAATGGGGCGCTACTAATATCAGCTCCAAACCCTCCTCCTCCACTCTGCGGATTACCTGAGGCAGTAGAGGAATCGGAGGGAATGCATAAAGACGCATGTTGGGCCATTGCTGGCTCAGCGCGTCTACGCCTAACGGAGGGTTGTCGCCTCCCAGCGAAAACCACAGAGGGCAGCAGGCGTTTTCCCTGTTCGCGAACAGATCCACCTGTGCCCTGTAAAACCGAAGCCAAATCTGGTCGATCACCTGACGGTGGAGGCACCAGTCTGCTGCTTGAGGGTTGCCCCTCGACAGCAGGTCAGTTCCGTAATTGAGATGACCTGGTATATGCACTGCTCTGAGTGAGCGAATGCGCTTCGCTGCCCACAGGAGCAGTCGTCTCGCCCAATGATAAAGCGCAGGGGAGCGCACCCCTCCTTGGCGATTTATGTAGGCCATGGTGGACATGTTGTCTGTTCTGACGAGAACATGACGCCCGCTTAGAATGTGAATGAAATGCCGAAGCGCTAGGAAAATCGTTCGCAGTTCCAACACATACGTGACGCGGCTGGCGTTGATGACCAGAGCCCGTTCACAGAATATCCTTCGCATATCGCACCCCAGCCTGTAGTGGAGGCGTCTGTGGTGACGAAAACGCGGCTCACCACTGCAACCAGCGGAGCTGATGCCAAGAGGAAACGCGGGGATCGCCATACGGCCAAGGCCTGCCAGCATCTGCGATCCACCGTGATCAAGCGAAACTTGTCTCTGGCGGAGTCGAGCTTCAATGACAGATACCACGACTGGAATGGACGCGCCTGAAGCATCCCGAGGGGGCGCGCCACTGCAACCCAAAGAGCTTCTGACAGCGAAGGGATGAGACCTTTTGTCCTAGTCTGAACAGATGCACGCATTCCCTGATGGCATCTATTCGTGCTGGCGACAGACACAACGTCATTGAAACGGAGTTTACTGTCATGCCTAGGAAGGGCACTGCTTGCTGAGGACGCAACAAGCTTTTTTCCTTGTACAGAACAAATCCGAGGCGGTACAGGTGTGCCACCACAAGATGGCACTCCCGCACCGCCTCTGCTTCTGAGCGAGAAGCCAGGAGCCAATCGTCCATGTAGTTGAATAAGCAAATTCCTATTTTTCTCAATGGGGCAATGGAAGCTTCTATGCACTTTGTGAATACTCTCGGGGCTAGGGAGAGACCGAATGGAAGTGCGTGGAACTGGTATGCTACTCCGCCGAATGCGAATCTCAGATACTTGCGGTGTCTGGGATGAATCGGAACGTGGAAGTACGCATCCTTGAGATCTAACGTGATCAGCCAATCGCTCGGCTTTATGAACTGAATCAGCCGGCGTGGAGTCAACATTTTGTGGAGTCAGCGTTGGCCTCGCCCTCTCGTACCACGTCGTTTGGGTTTGTGTGTGGCCCCGGAGCTTGTCTGTGCCGCAAGTCTGTTGCTCTCCGTAGCTCCTCCACTGTCTCGTTGTCCCCGAGACGAGCTGCGAGCTCCGTGAGGAGCTTGGCTTGGTAGCGTTGGAGCAGCGCCGACGTGTTTGTAGAACACGCCGACTGCCCCGCAGCCAGGTAAGCCTTCTCGGCTGGCTGGGGTGGGCCACCATAGTACTCTCCGTCCAACAATGCAGAACGCACGCTGGGCGGAGGGGGAGGGGGAGAACAAGCTGGCTCGCCGCCCTCACCGCTACCTCGTGTAGCTGGTGACCCAGATTCCGGGAGAGTACCATAGGCTTCGTAGCCCACGGCGCATCACCCATCACCACGTCTGTGTCCTCGTCCGAGTCCTCAAACGAATCCTCCAGCAGACTCTCTCCTCCGGCGTCGACGTCCAACTCGTCGAGTTGAACGTCGAACTCAGATAGCGGCTCGGCGGCCTCCGCAGTCACCGCGACTGGGGCCACTGTGCGCGCTGGGGAAGAGCAGGAAGACCCAGCGGCTACCCGAAGGAAACTGCCTGGCCCACTGCTGCTCCCAGGGCGAGGGGAGCCTTGTCCGTCCGGGGACACCACCCCGGACAGCACAGGCTGCGCCCCCGGACGCACGTCCTCTCTCTCCCATAGAGAGAGGCGCCTCATGACTCGTGCCGTCGTCATTGCGGCACAGAGCGCACAAGCAGTAGGGATTTCCCCGGACAACGCCGCCTCAGCGTGTGTTCTGCCTAGGCAGAGTCACCCTTCTCCCTGGGATGGCCATAGTCCGGATAGACTTTGGTCATCGTTGATCTGAAAAAGAGACACAATTAGCAAGAGCTAAACAACGTAGCACGTTGTTAGCAGTAGTGAACTGGCAAGTCGAAGACGAGCGTGGTCACCGGCTAGACAGCAGCTTGCTTAAGCGTAGAATATCCTTGTAGCACTCAGAGCTAGTAAGGGAATAATCCAAACTCACCAACTCGAAAGAGCAATAAAGCACACAAAGACAAAGGATACGCAAAGCGTGTAGAGTTTTGGTTCTGACGGTCCGTAACCTCAAAGGCGAAGGGTCAAATGAGGACGGGCGGCATTATCACCCTCAATATATAGGGACCTGAGGGGGCGGGCTCAGGGTGGTGATTTGCCGCAATTCGGCCTTCCGGCGTGAATAGAAAGTGCTTCGATTGGTCAATGAACAGGTCATTTCCCATCAATCACATCGCAGTCCCAACTGCGATAGGGAGTGTTCAATTTCGAATTTCTCTTCCAACGAAAATGGTTTAAATTGCACCCTCGACAAATAGTCTACATTATTCATTGTAGTCTGAATTAAAAC
Organism: Sprattus sprattus; assembly: GCF_963457725.1. Taxonomy (NCBI): domain Eukaryota; kingdom Metazoa; phylum Chordata; class Actinopteri; order Clupeiformes; family Clupeidae; genus Sprattus; species Sprattus sprattus. The sequence continues at coordinate 12,472,007 of NC_137919.1, forward strand.
ACTTCCAAAATGCTCGAAAACTAGCGATAGCTAACTAGCAGTAACGTTACTGGCATTGGTCTGTCTGATATGATCTTTTTCTTAGTCTCGGAGTATAGTTCTCGCGGGTTTTGCATTATTCCAGTCAAGTTGCCAGACAGATTACATGGGGCAAATTTGAAACTGCCCCACGGCTCAATGTTAACTTTGGCCTGTGTTGTTCACGCTCATTGGTGTTTCCATGGTAACAGTGGGGCAGCGTGGGCCTGTGCCCCACAGGAAACTGGAAACGTTGCACAGAGCAAGCACCATACACATATAAACGTTCATTCATGTCTATGGCAAGCACACAGGCAGAAAAACACACTAATGAAATGACTCCAAAACAAGACTATAATGCTTGTGATCAAGGTTATTTACACAAATATTTATGCTACTTTGCATATAAATATATTATTGCTGTCAAACGATTAAAATATTTAATCGTGATTAATCGCATTTTTGTCATAGTTAACTAAAATGAATCGCGATTAATTGCAATTTTTTATCTATTCTAAATGTCCCTTCAACATTTTTTTCCCATTATTTTAATTTTATTTTAATGCTCTTATCAACATGAAAAAGTGGATTGGCTTGCTTTATGCAATGTTTTATTTGATTGAAAAACAACACTGCCAGGGTGGTACAAAATTAAATTATAAAGTGCACATAAAGTTTACTTCTTACTGCTGCTTTAGCCTAATGTTACAAATACTATATTGTATAAAGTACAAATAAATCTTTCTTTTACTTATGTAGGCTGGAGCATTTTCTATTATGTTGCAAGGTTTATTAAATTAGAAGTTATATCTAAGTTTGGAATTTATATATAGTACATCTAGGACTTCTCTGTTTAGTTAATGTGTTTGGATATTGGCATGATATGTTTTGAAGGATCAGGAACAGAGTGTGGAAAGTGGGAGAGTGAGAAGTGATCCATTAAACTGTTCAAGAGCATCCTTGTCTCCCTCCAGTTCGTCTATCTAAGTGAGGATTTCACCTAAACAAACCCAACACAAAATGTTACACTTATGCAACAAATCTGATTACTGGATATGAATATTTAAAACACAGGTTCTGTGGCTACCAGCTCTGCGTTTGACCCTTGTCACAACTACACTTTGATAAATGACACCTGGAGGGCCAACACCAACCTGGACCAGTCAGACATAAGGTGCGACAAACACGTCCAGTGGCAGGGTTGGTACCGCATGTTCCACCAGGGGGCGAGCGTTCTGATGCCTAACGTGTGTGTGCCTGCCTGGCACTGTGGTACCCATGCACCTCTCTGGCTGAACGGTTCACACCCTCGCCCAGAAGATGGCATCGTGGCCAGAGAGGTGTGTGCACAGTTGGAGGGTGACTGCTGCCGTTATAAACAGCAATCCATCAAGGTGAAAGCGTGTCCAGGGAACTACACTGTTTACAAACTAGTGAGCCCTTTAAGCTGCAATCTGGCATATTGTACAGGTAAAATGATCTTTTATGATATATTTACTATGGTGTGTTTGCGTCCATGTTACATTCACCATTGTTTATATTGGGAAAATATTTTAATCTCTCATATCTATTATCTAAAACATACCTTCATACGCCACACAGATGTAACAACTGTAACAACTCCTGCTGCTGTAACTAACCCTGCTCCAACCACTCCAAGTAAGTGATTTAACTAACCATCCTCCAAACAGTCTATGGCCAGTTTGTCAGATCACATTACTGTGTTTGATTCACCTTCATACCTTCATACATGTCTTTTTCGTGTGTTTGTATCATTTTAAATTATTTGGTGTTTACTATTGTCCTTTTCCTTAAATTCTAATGTAATATGTTACCTCTGAGGTCAAATTCAAATTTTTGTATCTGAAAACTTCCCCACAGATTTGAGCTCTGAAGGAGTGCTTCCTACTAAAACTCCTGCTCCAACAACTCCAGGTAGGTGTGTGTATGCGTGTGTGTGTGTGTGTGTGTGTGTGTGTGTGCGTGTGCGTGCATGTGTATGCGTGCATGTGTGAGATACTTAGGGCCTGATTTACTAACAGGATTGTGCCCATTTCTGGCGTAAAATAGCGGTCGTAAACATAAAAAGGTATTTAATAAGGGGGCGCAGCGCATATTAACGCCTGTGGGTGTGAACAGGGGAGGTTATGTGGACGTGGGTGGTAACTTAGGCGTGAAGCGCACTTTAATAGGAGGAGAGAAGGTAAGTGCGCCTAATGATGTATTGCGTGGAATTTACTAAACTGCCTGTCAAGCGCTCGTCTCCATTTTGCGGGATAATTCTCCGCCTCGTAAAAGCACGTCTTAACCAGGAAGCGCATTTTCATTTAGTCTGAATACGTAGATATGGCAGCAGTAATAAGAGCAAGGCGAAGACATAGACAGAGGCAGCGTACAGAAATATTTTTTTCAACTCGTATAACACATTTTCAGTTAAGCAAACCACAAATCATTAGGCGGTACAAGTTAACCAGCCACGCAGTACTTCAGTTACTGAACCAGATCAGAGACATCGAACTCTCCAACCGGAGATCACATTCCAATCCATCAGTTGTTAAACTCAGGACAACATTACAAATATTGTCATCGGATCATTTCAAACAGTTATAGCATCAGCAGTTGGTATATATCAGCCTTCAGCCAAATATTCACCCAGGTACTCGACGCATTGCTACGGCGTACTGGTCAATACATTTCCCCACTGCCATAACTGAAATTAGAGACATCAAACAGGACTTTTTTTTTTAAATCGCAAACTTTCCGAACGTAATTGGAACCATTTATTGCACCCACATGCAAACGGTCCCACCTTCAATCCACGAACACGTTTACCGAAACAGAAAGCACACATATTCAATGAATGTCCAGGTCATATGTGATGCCAACATGACCATTACTTGCGTGGTAGTGGTCTGTCCATGACAGTTGTATCTTCCGGAATAGTGCCATCTATCCATGATTGAGCAACGGTGATTTTGGAGAGGCCTGGCTACTTGGTAAATGTATTTGTTTCAGTGGGGATATATTGTAGTGAACCCATGTCCTTTGTAGAACGTATTAATCTCGCCATGTACACATCTATATTGTTATAATAGACAGTTTATGCATTAATGCCACCAATAGCATATTATTTATAATCGTGTTCTTTTAAACATCTCGCTGTAGGTGATGGCGGGCAAAACAACAATATAACCCATTGAATCAGATTCAGTGATTGAGCGAACGTGAACCAATATATCTATCTCCTCTCCGCTGAACCTTAGTTTTTTCTTCCTCGAATCTCCATGGTGGGCAGTAACTTGCAGGCAATTTCTCCCGTCTTTTTTTTTTTTTTTTCCGTCTTTTAACGGTGCGCTAAATAATGATTGCCCAGCGCTGATCTGGCTTGATAAATATCACGGAAAATGCGGGGAAACACTGTGCGTTAATGTGCGCCTGGCAAAGGCTAAGATTAAGCTGCATTCGCAAATCAAGGTTAGTAAATCAGGCCCTCTAAAGGGTGGAGTAAGCACCCCAGTGCCCAGCGCAGATGTGGTTTGATAAATACACCGAACACCGTGCGTTAATTTGCGAACGCAGATTAAGCAGCGCTTGCATATTAGTAAATCAGGCCCTGAATATCTTTAATGTGGTCTTAGGATTGCAATACTGTCCTGTTTATGGAGTGTGTTTCTGTCAAACTGACAAACTGTGTACTTGTTTGTGTGTGTTTGTGTGTGTGTGTGTGTGTGTGTGTGTGTGTGTGTGTGTGTATGTGTGTGTGTGTGTGTGTGTGTGTGTGTGTGTGTGTATATATATGTGTGTGTGTGTGTGTGTGTGTGTGTGTGTGTGTGTGTGTGTGTGTGTGTGTTTGTGTGCACTTATCTGAATCCCACATTATTTTTTAAACACCCCTCAAGACACATCAGCTCCCTGTCAATGAATTAATTGAAAATGTCAAAATGAACTAGAATGTGCATTTCCTGAAGGGAATACCAGTGCATGAAATGCAAAAGTTAAGAAAGGAAGAAGAAAGTTAAGAAAGAAAGAAGAAAGGAATGAAGAGTGAACAAGAGTGAAAGAAGAAAGGAAAGAAGAGTGAACAAGAGTGGCTATGGATAAAGACAGTAGAGAGAGAGTGAGAGGGAAAATACTGAAACAAGGAGAGAAAATGGAGTGAAGCAGAGAGATTGAGTGTGTGAAAGAAGTGTTGGAGAGGAATAGAAAAAAATAAGTGAATGGTGGTTCTACAGAGAGAGGGAATGAGTAAAAATAGGAAAGAGAATGGACAAAACAGGGCATTTCATGCACTGTAATAAGAAGCCTAGGAATAATAATACAGGACATCTCATGCACTGTAATGATAAGAAGAAGTATAAGAAGCCACCGGATAACAATACAGGGCATTTAATTTGTGTTACTGTGTGTACATACATCTACTGATGCCTAATCTGGACACATCTTCAGTGATGTTCCTGGGATCATTGGACGTTTCGGGTCTTTCAACATCATACGCCCTCCTCCAAGTGACCCAGCCGGGGCTGATCAGACCCCAGCTTGTGTCCAGATGGCTAGCTAGCTACCATGACTCCATGGCTCCCCTCTTTTAAGCCACAGCCATCTTGAGGCTCCCTCTGCCGCATCGGTGGTACTGCGGATGGCTCTCCTCTTTCTCTCACCCTCGATACCTAAACTACTGAAGGCTCTGGCCAAGGAACGGGCTGCAAATCCTCTGCATCCAACCTCCAAAGGGAAACACCTTGCTCTCCAGCCAGCCTGCTGGCAGTCACTGACCAGTCCTGCGCACTTGGAGAGCTTCCTCTCGACAGCTTCTTCCAGGCGATCTTCAGCTCCAGCAGCACTGCTTACTTGGTGGACTCAGACACAAGGACAATGTCTGGGCGCAGGGTGGTGACTGCAATATGGCTGGGGAACTTCAGCTGGTGTTCAAGGTCCACCAACAACTGCCAGTCTCTTGCAGACGACAGGATGCTTGCAGATGAAGTTCTTCTCGCAGGAGTTGGCTTGTCCCCGGCTCTGACAAAGGCGATGGTTTTCTTGGAGGGTCGGAACTGCTTTGCCCACTCCAGTCCTATGCTGATGGCTTCAGCAAAGGTCTTGAGGACTTGGTCATGCCTCCACCTGTACCGACCATCTCCAAGTGCCCTTGTACAGCAACTGAGGATATGTTCCAGGGTTCCTCGCTTGGAACACAGTGGGCATGTTGGTGTCTCTGCTATGCCCCATATGTGCAGGTTTGATGGGCTTGGAAGCACATCATACACTGCCTGGATGAGGAATTTGATGCGGTGAGGCTCAGCTTTCCAAAGCTCAGCCCAGGTCACTTTCCTTTCGACCACATTCTCCCACCTCGTCCAAGCTCCCTGCTGCTTCATCCCCACTGCCTTGCAGGTTCTCGTCTCCTCCACTGCTGCTCTCACCTCCTCCTGAACAAGTCGTCGCCCTTACTATCTCTTAATGCTGTTACTATTTCTTAATTGTGTTACTATCTCCTAATTGTGTTACTATCTGTTAATGGTGTTACTATCTTTTAATAGTTTTACTATCTCTTAATGGTGATACTATCTCTTTGTGAATCTGGTCACTCTGCACATTATGCTACTGCAGATAAAATGAGGATCTTAGGAGGACTCCAGAACTGGACATGGGGATCTGTATCTTTCTACTTTATCTTTTCTCTCCAGACAAACTGGTTCTGGTCCGTGAGAATAAGACGTGGATAGAGGCGATGAAGTACTGCAGAGAGCGCCATGTGGACCTGGTGTCTGTGACCTCCGAGCGGATCCAGCGCTTGGTGCGGGAGCGGGCTGAAGGAGCCTCCAGTACTCATGTGTGGCTGGGCCTGCGCCACTCCTGCATTGGCTTCTGGTTCTGGATCAACGGAGAGGCAGTCTGCTACAACAAGTGGGCCGTAAAGGAAGAGACAGGGCAGGGCTGCCAAAATGCCAGAGTGGGGGCAGTGAAGTCTGGAAAAGATGGGAAGGGAGAGTGGGTCATGCTTCCGGAGACTGAGAAACACTACTTTATCTGCACCAATGAGGGTGAGTCTGTTTCATCTCACTATGGACATGAGTGTGTGTTGGTGTCTGTGTGTGTCTGCTTCATCCCACTATCGACATGAGTGTATGTGTGTGTGTATGTGAATGCTTCATTCCACTATGCACCGCTCCCTCCCCAAGTGGCATGATGTAAAAGTGCTATCCCAGCGCGAAGCGCACTTTCGCGTTTGAACCAGTATTGAGAAGTGAGAGCACCAGGAAGTGTCAGTATGTATGTGTAACAGTACATTTTTTGGTTTCTTCCACTTGCATACTTTTTGTGCGTTTAAAATATATATTCAGATGTGCATAATTACTGAAACAAACACACTATTTACATAAGGACAGAATGTGGAACACCTTTCCATAATCAGTATGGATTTAGGACGTTCAGTCATTGCTCTCTAAGATGATAGTGTAGGTAGGAGCTCTTTTAATGCACAACTCACCGTGACTCTAATTCTCTGAACGCTAAGGAGAGCCACTCACCATGCATATCCCCTAGAGGTCACTATTTCCCCAACAGCATGACTTATGCACATGCTCAGTATGCTTTAATAGCACAAAAAGGATGCAAGTGGAAGAAACCAAATCTTTGCTGTTACATATGTTTAACCGGTTTATGGACGCTATAGAAATGCAAATAGATGATGATAAAGGAAATACTGTTGTAGCTAAAAACTCTTTATCTGTATCAGAATCATTTTATTAATCAGAAGACCAGAGACTGGTTGTAGAAATCTGGAAGTTGTATTTATTGTTTCACTAGAAGACAACACAAAGAGAGGTTTCCCGGGAGAGCTCTGGTCAGGAATATGCAGCAAGCTGTTTTAAAGGCCTCAGAACCCATGTGGCCAATTCTGACTGGTTGTTTCATATGGACTATTTTGACTGGTTGTTTGCCAAACCCAATCAGAATGGTCTTAAATATTGTAAACGTGGCTATAAGTCCAAATGGCTCATATGGCTCTGTGCCAGACAGAGAAAGTGCTAAAACTTAGAAGAGGGAGTTTCCAGGGGAAAAGGGACTTTCCTGGGCCCCTCAACTTGTAGGTGTTTCTTAGATCTGGCCGTTCTGTTTAGTTCCACAAAGACACTCCAGGCAACTTTTTACATAGAAAATATCCTACAATACCCAGTATAATTCAGCAACAGCAGAAATGTAGGAAAATATTATCATGTATTAACTATATTTATCGCGGCAGACGAAACATTGCGTCTGTCCACGCATAAATGCCAAACTGGTGGCAAACACCCGACACCAATACATTTACATTTACATTTATTCATTTAGCAGACGCTTTTATCCAAAGCGACTTACAAGGATGTATACACATTTACATTTACACTGATGACACACTGCACATCAGGAGCAATTAGGGGTTCAGTGTCTTGCTCAAGGACGCTTCGACAGGGAATCGAACTAGCAACCTTCTGATTACTTAACGACTTCTCTACCTCCTGTACCACTGTCGCCCCAATACACCCTCACACCATGTAGCAAACAAGCACCTTAAAACACCCCAAAACACTATCAAAAATGTAAACGAATCACATGTAACGCAATCAAATGGGAGAGACGCTGTGGATGCGTGTGTGAGTGAGAATGAACAAAGTCTCCTTGTTCTCCTGCTCTCGCGATAAATCGGGCAAACAGTTCATAACATTGAGACAGGAAATGTTCACCTTCTCACAGACGCCTTCATCCCACTATGGACATGAGTGTGTGTGTGTGACTGCTCCATCCCACTACAAACATGTGTGTGTGAGACTTTTTCATCCCACTATGGACATGACTGTGTGTGTGTGTGTGTGTGTGTGTGTGTGTGTGTGTGTGTGTGTGTGTGTCTGTGTGTGTGTGTGTGTGTGATTAACTTTTTAACCCCATCCTCTTGTGTGTGTTTATGTCTTCTTACAGAGCAGTAGGCCTGGATCCTCCTTTGACCAGAGCCTCCAAACATCTCACTATTGACTTCTACCTATAAATCTAATACATATAATCTTTTTTAGTATTCAGGTTCAAATACATCCTGTGTTTTGGGGATTTTTAGGCAAAGTCATGTTTGACTACGCCATTTACAAAAGAGATTGTGAATCTCTTGATGGAACTGTGTGTAGGGATAGTCTACCCCTGTTCTGTCATTCTGAATTGAATAACACTTGCTTTTGTTCTCATCTGAATAACACCGATGTGCCTTTGATATATGATCACAAACCTTTTCAACCCTAAGTCAAATGGACTTATTTTATTCACACATTTAATTAAATAAAGATCATTCTGATCACCATGACTGTGGTCTGTGAACTTATTGGACACACACACCAATTGCTGGATACCTCACCTTATCTTATCTGATAAAAGGATCATGGATGTCCTTGGTGTAAATCTAGTGCATTAGTTAACATAAAGCATACAAGTACTCTATCTTCAAAAAGCATTAATTAGACTTAAACTCTCTTTAAAAGCTCCAACACAGCGATGAGGTGTCATATCAGCTCTGATGGACCAGACGGACTCCTTTAAATGCACAGCGATGAGAAGATAGTGAGAAACATTACTGTGATGCTGTACAACACAAATATCCAAGTGATTCACCCACCTAACACTAGACATGTGATTCACCCCTCAATTCACAGTGGATATCTGGCTAATGGCACAAACCAACGCATGTATACACACACACACACACACACACACACACACACAGACACACACACACACACACACACAAACACAAACACACAAACACACACACACACACACACACACACACACACACACACACACGCAAGAGTTAACACGTTTAACACACACACACAAACACACACACACACACACACACACACACTTTTATGATCAGATATATAACACATGGACAGTCCTGGTACCGGCACTATTAGTACAACATGATGCAACACTTACTATCAGTGATGCATCTAATTATGTATTACAAGTCTGTACCTTGTACAGTAGAGGACATATTGGGGCGTGTAGTGGGAGTGAGGTGTGAATGACTGTGTACTTCCTTGTTGTCTCCATGATGTGGTGTCTCTGCAAGAATATTGATGTTTGCAGAATTCTGCTTTAATTATCTAAATATCTAAATTGCAGTGATTGTTTTTTGCCCCTTCTGTTAATGTATACATGTATTTTAGGATAGTAATTAAGAGTCTGTGTGTTGTATAAATGCCCTGGCCTAGTGTGAGTTCCCTGGTGTTTTAGCGTCTTGGGGTGTTTCTCAAAGTCAAGGATCGGTCCTGTATGGATCCTTCAAAGGATGCTTTGTAATTTAATCCCGCTGAAGGTCTATTCCGGTGTCTAGGATCCTTGAAATTGTACCAAGGACCGAGTCCTTCATTAAGAGAATTTGCAAGGATTCAGTCCTATGACAGTCCTGTAAAACAGCTTGGTGTTCACATCACTGGGTAGAACAAATGGGAGTTTAAATTTCCCTTGGGATAAATAAAGGATCCATCTATCTATCTTTCTGTTCATACTCTGATCAGAGGGCTGCAATACTGTCATATTGACACCAGAAGGAGCCAGAGGCATAGAGTGTGCTTTCTGTGGAAGTGAGTTGACATTCTTTTTCATTGTGCACATAAATGCATTTCAATCACTTAACAGCTATGTGGAACTCCCCAAATGAATAGCATACAGGTCTGGAGACACGATGAAGTGTGTCTAACAACAATCACCCCAATTGGACACGGTGAAGTGTGTCTAACAATAATCACCCCAATTGGACACGGTGAAGTGTGTCTAACAACAATCACCCCAATTGGACACGGTGAAGTGTGTCTAACAACAATCACCCCAATTGGACACGGTGAAGTGTGTCTAACAACAATCACCCCAATTGGACACGGTGAAGTGTGTCTAACAACAGTCACCCCAAATGGCGCCTGGGGGCAGGACTCGGAAGAGAGGGAGGATAAAAGGACACAAACAGTTAGAGATGCAGTCCGTGATGATATTTAAGCTCAACAATATATCTCTCTATATACAGTATATATATATATATTTTGTATATAAATGTGAATACATTTTTATTTGTATTCACTTAGATTTTTTGAAAGTTACAGAGGAATATAGTATACTGTACAATCTGATAACCCAATTATTGTTAACAGTGTAGATTATACACAGGGTCATAAATCAGTGTAGGGTGCACAGGGGCGTAAATCGGCATCAAGCCTAACCTACAGCATAGATTCTACGCAGAGGCATACTTCGGCCTTGAATTCTAACTATGCAAAGTACCCAGTGCCCTCTCTCACAACATTCACACAAAACTATTTTAAAGCAACATTAGGTAACAATTTTACCTTGAAATTAAAAACAGCTTCAAAATAATTTTGGTGGTACACTGACTTGTAATATGGAGCCTGTGCCACGACCAAAGCAAGCCTGATATGTCTGGTATTGCAGTATGGAACACACACACAAACACACACAAACACAGAAATCACACACACACACACACACACACAGAAAACACACACACACACATTCTTTAACACAGGACTTATTTATTTAACATTTAAGCAACAATCTAAAAATGTGAGTTTGTGTAATATTTGTTCTGTTGATGTTACACTGCTGTTAATGTGGCCATTTGTGAACAAGGGCCGTTTATCTAGTGGCAGCATATATGACGGGTGGGTTGTCGGTCTGGAAGTTGCTCCTTCTCTTCTTCTTCTTCTTGATATTGAAGCTCAGAGCTGAATAGGTCAAAGAGTCAGAATCCTGAACCTGAAGCAACACCGATACACAAAACAAAAAGGATATTTAAACTGTGAGACCGGCGTGGCGTCACGTACCTCCTAACTGTGCCCCTATCTGTGCTTGTGACTTCAGGAAGTCAGGCAAAAAGCACGACTGCTCACGATCACGTATGCCATGCTGCCACAGTCGTACAGTCAAACGATCATGTATGCAATGCTGTCAGAGTCATACAGTCAAACGATCACGCATGTCATGATGTCACTAGGGGTGTAACAGTACAACATTCACCTCAGTTTTTAACAGTATATAACAGTGACTCAGTGGCCATAGCTCTTACTGTAACAGTTAAGGCACCCACATACTGCCATGCTGTCAATAAGAATAAATAAATAGCTAAATAAATCACAGATCAGTCAATAATGCTCCATCGTAAGACTCTGATTAGGACAGCTGTGGTCTAGAAAAGACCTACTTCAATGTACAGACAGGTTTTTCTTAGTAGACCACCAGGTACAGGAAGGCCTGTCGTAGCCCAGAATGTGTTCTGTACACCTGTTACACTTGGCTCACCATAAACAGTCACGCAGTCAAACGATCACAGAAGTCATGGTGTCACAGTCGTACAGATATGAATCTCTGAGACAATGCTTTAAAAACTTTACAGACCAAAGATCAGATACATCTGCTGTGTGATTTATGTGAAGTCTGCCAGACCAGTCTGTGGCAGCTTCCTTTCAACACTGTCAACGTCATAAAAAGATGTAAAGCACTAATTGCTATGAGCAGCTACAACTAATATTAATGATAAAGTTAGCATTCCAATGATGACACTCTCTTTGAACAGCCATTTTAAAAGCTAGTTAAAGTAGAACAGAGCCAGCCAGTCAGTCAGGGAGCCAGGCAGCTGGACACATAATCCCTCACTGAGCTAATCTGACTCACCTGCTCAGGTGGAGACGCTGTTAGATTATCAGAGTCTGAATGGGGAAACAAGAGAAGATGAGTTTGGATTATTTGTTAAAAAAAAGCCGCAGTATGGATATATCTGTCTCTTGAGAGTTAACAGCCAGCAGCCTTGCCTTGCAAGAACTAACAACAGCACAACTGGCACTGAGAGAAGCTAGCTTGCTTGCTACGGGTGTATTACATATTTAGAGACACCCGCCAGTTTAGGCACCACTTGTTTACTGGACTTAGAACCTTAAACCCAAACCTGTGTTCTGTCTGAGTGCAGCTCTACGTTTGGTCAGGATCACGATGAAAAGAACCAGATTGAGAACAGCACTGAGAACCCCAAGAACCAGAACCACAGCTACACACACCCCACTGCAGAACTGCCCTGCAGGAACACAAAACACACTCATGCAACTACACAGGCGACCTTGGGTGTCTTGAAAGGCGCCCTATAAATAAAATGTATTATTATTATTATTACACACACCCCACTACTGAACTGGCCTGCAAGAACACAAATGTCTAAATTTTTGAATATTATTGAACATTATTAGGACATAATTGAATGTGTTAAATGACACAACACACACATACCGTCCTTTACTGTCTCTTCGGGCTCGGGCTCAACATCATCTACTGAAGCTGGAGCAGAAACACACAGATTTGTATGATTTCTTTCGATCAATCCAAATACCTAGATACACTCAAAAACACACACACACTCACACTTAACCACATTCAGACACACACTCACACAGTCAAACACACACACACGCACACTCACACTCAGAAACACACACACACACACACATATAGACGCAGAGAAAGAAAGACGATGATAGAAAGATAGGTGATGGTTACCTGTGATGGTTAAGTAGGTTGCATTGTGATAGATCAGGTGGTCCCCTGGCTGCGTCCCACAGTAGTAAAGCCCAGAGTCAGACACGTTCACATCTTTAATCTCTAACGTAGAGGCCGTGGTGTTCATAGTTCCGTTGATGTGTTTGCTATTAAATCCATTGTGGTACTGAAGAGTGTTTGCCTGACCATTGTAATGAATACTAAGGATGGACACTGGAGCTGACTGGTTAGTTTGTCTCAGCCAAGTGATCAATGTGAATCCTGTCTCTTTTACAGAACTGTGTGAGCAGTTCAACTGGACCGACTGACCCTCACGCACCACCACTGAGGTGGACATAGACATGGAGAACACAGCCACCAGCACACCTGCAAAACACACACACACACACACACACACACACACACACACACACACACACACAAACACACACACACACACACACACACACACACACACACACACACACACACACACACACACACACACACACACACACACACACACACACACACACACACACACACACACACACACACACACACACACACACAAACACACACACATAAATATACTCTGATTCCCAACATACATTGTAGCCAGTAGCAGCGCACACATGATTTACTGAACATGATCATTATTAACACACTTTCCCACTTATTTTTACTGGGTAAAATAAAATAGCAAATGTTGGACATAGACTGAGTGATATTAATGAATTATTGTACTACTAAGTGTTGAGTACTCACCGATCGTGTAGAGAACCAGGCCAGACGAGGAGTCCTGCGCCATGGTATGAGAGAGTGTGTGTGTGTATAGGGGAGAGGAGAGAACTCGTCTGATGAACACTGAAGGAGTGACTGTGAGTGAGTGTGACTGTGTATGTATGTCTGTGTGTGGTGTGTGTGTATGGGGTGGGGGGGAGTTAGTGGAATCGGCTCGTCTAATGAACACTAAAGGAGTGTCTTTAGAGGAGAGAGGGCGTGGGGTACGTTTGTTTGTGTGTGTGTGTGTGTGTGTGTGTGTGTGTGTGTGTGTGTGTGTGTGTGTGTGTGTTTGTGTGTGTGTGTGTGTGTGTGTGTGTGTGTGTGTGTGTGTGTGTGTGTGTGTGTGTGTGTTTGTGTGTGTGTTTTTCCACAAACAGCAGTGTCAAATTAACCTTTATTTTACAGTCCCTAGTTCATATGTTTGGCAAAATGATGCTTTAAAAACAAAGTCCTCAACACCTTGTTATCATTAAAACCAGAACCCGCATTTATGTCTGACTGTGTAGAAATCCTCCATACCACCCTAGATAAAGGCCTCCTGTTATAAGGCTATAAGTATAAATCCTCTATTTCATCTAAAAGACATCTCATCTAGGAGTTAGGGTAGTTATCTAAGGGCTAGGGTAATTATCTACGAGTTAGTGTTAATTATCTTAGGGTTAGAGTTAAACTTAGCTAAGTTGGTATGTGTATACAAAGTGAGAAACAAACAAAGTTATCTGTGGTTTTGTAAAGCTTATAGTGTAAGTAACACACCCAGAAAGGTCAGGCCTACAGATTAGTGAACAGTTTGTGTATGTATGTGTGTGTGTGTGTGTGTGTGTGTGTGTGTGTGTGTGTGTGTGTGTGTGTGTGTGTGTGTGTGTGTGTGTGTGTGTGTGTGTGTGTGTGTGTGTGTGTGTGTGTGTGTGTGTGTGCAGGGACAGTGTGGACAAACGGGCAAACCGGGCAGTTGCCCAGGGCCTCGGCCACCAGGGGGGCCTCGTCGTATTTCCGTTTTTTTTATTTTTTTTTATTAAAATAAATCACTTGTCATTGCAAAAGAATGACAATTCATCATAAGCATGAAAAAACGATTATTTTATTTTCAGTATCAGCCTAAAATGTATCTTAATTCCATCATGGAACAAATTATTCCAGGTCACGTGACTTTTCTGTCACGGACAATTTTTCGTGTGGTGACGTGTGTGGTTGCAAAGTTAAGCGTGAAACGATTTCTAAGTGGCAGTGAGAAAAGAAAGAGGAAAGGGGAGGATTAGAAGTTCAGGGAGAAATTACCTAAGGTAACACACAATTTCCAATCAAGGAATTTGTGGAAGTGGAAGAAATATCTGATAATGTTTCGAGTTCATCTGATAATGTTTCAAGTGCTGCTGAGCCAAGTTTAGCGAATGCTAGCAGCAGCAGACAAACAGCTTGTAGTAGCACCAACTACCTCTGCCTGCTTTGCTTCTACAAACGGTGACCCATCATGTACCACAGCTGCCCATATCCGGGACACTGACACCCACACTGACGACACGCATGATACCGCCATGGTCATGAACACAGCTCAAGCACAGCTGGCTGATAACGACAGCAGTGATGTCAACAATGTGAGTGACATCAATGGTGGTGATACAGTGGTTAGTGAAGACCCATTATTATGGCGTGACAAATTAACAGATAGAGAGAGATTGAAATGGTTAAAACAGGACCTGTACAAATTTAGAAGTTTCAGTTGAAAACATTCAGAAACAGAACTATAAAGCATAAACAAGTAACATTGTTTTGATAAAGTAATACAAAAGTTACACTACTAAAATTCTGCACTCAAAACCTCATAATTCAAATAATTTACAAATGTTTAATTGTTAAAGACATATACTCACAATAAATGTCCATAAAGTTCCATATAGTTTCCAATTTGCTAAAACCGACCCTGTGTGTGTGTGTGTGTGTGTGTGTGTGTGTGTGTGTGTGTGTGTGTGTGTGTGTTTGTGTGTGTGTGTGCTAATATACATCAATGTATGTATCCACTTCATTCTGTACATTGGTCACAATCCTGTGCTCTTTTATAGACCTTAACTAAAAATGTGTGTGCGCGTGTCTTTATGTGGCAGAGCTTAAAGAGCTTAACTGAATGTGTGTATGTTTGTGTGTACGTGTTTTTGTGTGTCGAAGCATATGTGTGTGTGTGTGTGTGTGTGTGTGTGTGTGTGTTTGTCTGTCTGTCTGTGTGCGTGTCAGAGCTGAAAGAGCTTAACTGAATGTGTGTTTGCTTATGTGTACGTGTTTTTGTGTGTCAAAGTATGTGTGTGTGAGTGTCTGTATGGTGAAACTGCATTGGTTTCCTGTCCTGCAGGCCTAAGAAAAGGTGTTTGTGTGTGTGTGTGTGTCTTTGTGTGTGTGTGTGTGTGTGTGTGTGTGTGTGTGTGTGTGTGTGTCTTTGTGTGTGTGTGTGTGTGTGTGTGTGTGTGTGTGTGTGTGTATGTGTGTGTGCGGGTGGGCTGGAGCAGTTGAAGGCCAGAACAGAGACCACACTAATTTTCCACTGTTGACCACAGAACATGTGATGCCATCTCTGCTGGCCCTGCCCCTCGCCTCAGCCCTGTGTGCGAGGGCGTAACCACACATTCTTTGGGGGGGACGTGCTCTGGACATGCGGGTGATCAGGTGAGACATTTTTATGTGAGACTAGACAGCCTTACAACATTAGTTGTAATATAGGCCTACTATTCGCACATTAAGAACATAATTTCTCAGAGAAATTACACTATTACTTTTAGATGTGAATTAAAATGGTCAATGTAGTCCTCAAAACTATCTTCTAAATGTGCACATTTTCATACACAAATATGGAATTGTAGTCAATGTACGTTAAATATTCATTTGGACCCCCCCCAATGTCTATACTACCATGGTTACGCCTCAGGCCTGTTTGAGCCAGAGGCCAGGGGTCAGGCTTCAGAGGGTTAGCTTTAGCCAGTTAGCATTAGCTAAATAGCTCAGCTGCCCCATATCCTGTCAACAAATAACTCACAACAGCAAACCACATGCGTGGGCTGATGAGTGTCATTTGCCCCTCTGTTCAAGGATGCTGCATTTCTCATCAGCACATGTATACTTCATGGAGTCTGTTCAAGCATGCTGCATTTCACATCAGCAAAGGTATACTTCATGGAGTCTGTACAAGCATGCTGCCTTTAACATCAGCACAGGAATCTTCATGGAGTCTGATAACATAGGGTGACCAGACGTCCTCTTTTGCACGGACATGTCCTCTTTTCGAGACCTAACAATTGCGTCCCGCAGGGATTCCAAAATTGTCCGGGATTTTACCTTGTCGGATATTTGTGTTTCTCTGGGTCTTTCACAAACTAGTTATTACGTCCTTACTAGTTTGGAAAGGGTACCTCAATTACATTCCACCTCCTTGCGCGAGCTCTGACTTTAGAGAGAACTGTCATTGGTCGACCGCCTTCCCAGTGTTGCCAGATATGATAATTATCTTCCAAATACGATCATTTTGAGCCTTTGATATGATACGCCATTTCCATTTTGGCAAAACTGAGCACCTTGTCGCCTCCACTAGTTGCATCGTTTACAATAGTACATGACATCTGCATGTGAAAAAGATGTCAAAGCGTAGTCGCGGGGAGTCTGTTCAAGCATGCTGCATTTCACATCAGCACAGGTAAACTTCATGGAGTCAGTTAACATAGACACATAGACCAGCTTCAGTGGAGGCCACTTTAGCGTGTGGGAAGCGTGTCTGTGGATATAGGTCTGGGTTGGTCTGCAGTGGAAAATTACTGTGTTTTTTTTTCTGTTCTTCAATGCCTTTTACCTCCCCCCCCCCCACACACACACACACAAACACACAGACACACACACACACACACACACACACACACACACACAAACACACAGACACACACACACACACACACACACACAGACACACACACACACACACACACACACACACACACACACACACACACACACACACACACACACACACTTATACTTCTGCTAGACCTACTGGACATGAAACAAATGAGACACCACAGATAAAGACACAAGCTTAGCTTCAATGGATGACATGGGTGTTGCACCATTCTGGAGTGTCAGCTACAGCTAGTATGGTCACTTTTAAAGATGTGTCCAAAGACATAAGTGTTTGTGAGTTGGCGTGTGTGTGTGTGTGTGCATGTTGTCTCATGTAGAAGTTGTGGGCCTGTAGCACTGTGACTTCAAAAAGTCTTCCAGGTTTTTAGCATTTTTAAGAATCGATCAATCAATCATGTATGTACATGAATGCAATTTGTTGTAAAATTGATTGTCATTTACATGCAGTTTGTTAATACAATGTATAACTACAATTAATAAGATGAAACTTAAATATCTTGTGTCTTTACCTTTCCTCTGTACTCTGAACATTTGCACCCATCACCAGGAGAGGTAAACCCTGCCCCTGGGTAAGGGTATGACTGTGTGTTTGTGCGTGCGTTTGTGTGTTCGTGTGCAATGGTCTGTTCGTGCTTGCGTGTGTGACTGTGTGTGTGTGCATGTGTTTGTGTGCGTGTGTGTGTGTGTGTGTGCGTGTGTGTGTTCATGTGTGTGTGTGTGTGTGTGTGTGTGTGCATGTGTTTGTGTGCGTGTGTGTGTGTGTGAGTGTGTGTGTGCATGTGTGTGTATGTGTCTGTGTGTGTGTGTGTGTGTGTATGTGTGTGTGTGTGTGTGTGTGTGTGTGTGTGTGTGTGTGTGTGTGTCGGAGGGCTTCACCTGGTTCCTCAGCACCATTAGCTTGCGCAGGTTGTGGGGGACCAAAGAGTCACTGTCATCATTTCATCATGTGGTTTCTTAGGGAACCTTACACACTGATAAGAGATGGGCCCAAAAGCTCTACCCCCATCTCCCCTCTCTAGCGCCCCCAATAGGCTAGAGGTGGACTTGTGTTTCTGATGTTTGGCAGCAAGTACCATGGGAATCATGTGAGACAGGAAAAGACAGGAAGTGGGGGAGGGGCAGACTGACAGACTGAGAGACAGTGGCACTGCAGTCAAAACACAAAAGCAAGACAAAAATTTAAAATAAAGAAACTTGCAGAAGTTTAGATACAAGCTTGTATATGTTTTTTTTTTTATGTTTTGCACTTCAGGTGTTTGTGTTTGGATGTTGCATGTGCACCTCAGGACCACAGCTTTTTGTTTTTGGTTCAATGCTGAATCTGCACTTCAGGGATGCAAGTTTTGGCTTACTTATTCTTATTATTTTTTTGCTTTTGTGCTTTGCTCTTGTAATTGAGGTGGAATCAGTGAAAACAGAGACATTTATCCGTATGTCAGCCTATTTGGACAGTCTAGGTGTTGTAGTGTACAAATATTGTGTGTGTGGTGACTTTGTGATTGCTGTGTCATAACCTTTATGGATTGCTGTGATTTATATATGCACTGTTCACGTTTGGATTGCTGTGATCCTTTTCTTACATTCACCGTGTGGAATTGCACAGACTACTCTGCTCACACAGACTGCCTATGAGGGCTAGTTAATTGCTAAAATCATTTGCACCTGAACAATTATGAACGTGATCAAGGGGCGGAGAGTAGGCCTTTAAAACGGCAGAGATGCCAACAGACTGGGTGCCCGGCTGGGACCCGCAGACCCGTGGCGGACGACGGAGGGAGAAGGAGAAGGAGAAGGAGAAGGAGAAGGAGAAGGAGAAGGAGAAGGAGAGGGTGACGGTGACGAGCCGACCGTCCGAACGAACGAACGAACGAACGAACGAACGAAACGAGTGAATGAAACGACGAACCGAGGAGAAACAGTTTGGCCTACGGGAGGCACGGCAGGGACAACGAGACGGTGGCAGACGGGCGGACCGGTGTGCAACGAGTGGAGGCACGCCATCATCACGGAGAGCTGCCCTTGATGGATGATCAGTATTCCGAAGTCTGAGTAAAAGGACGAACCAACACTACTTGCCATCGACACCACGAGAGGCCGACGTGGATTTACCAACGCTCACAATATACAGCGAAAAGGAAAGTAATCTTGCCATCCTGATTTTTACGTGCTGTATATTGAACAAACTGTGTTTTAATTATTTATTTTGCTCTGGCTGTGGTGAGAGACGGTGCCGAGAGGCCGTGACTGACGTCACTTGGGAGTCCCCGGGGAATCCCATCTTCTTGAGGGGGGCGCCGCCCACGACGTCAACCATCCACACTGCACATATCTCGGCTGCATCGACTACAGGGAACCCAGCTGTGACGGCTCGAGAATGGACGTTCATTGTGGACAATTAATTATTGAAAGACTGCTTTTAATAATATAAATTATCTCCAACCTTTTATACCAAATAAAGTGTATTTATATGTATCTATATGTTGTGGTACTTCTATGTCCTGGGCATTCCTAAATTTGAGGAGGGGGTCATATGGCTGACACCTCTTTTTCTGGCGTAGCTCGGCAGGATGCCCAGTGACATAGAAGACCACTCGGGCTAGCCCGATAGATTTTATAATTTTACCTAGCCGTGCACCTCTTACTACGGCTTCAACCTTATTGTCGCCATGGTTTTAAAACACTCCCGGCAACAGAATGGACGGGACAGACGCGTTGTGTTCGGCGAGCCCACGCAGCTGATTTCCTCCCAGGAACCTACTATGGCAGCGGAACCAGAACCACCACCAGGTCTAACCGCAAGCCAGAGTGGCACTGATGTAGGCCAGAGGAGAGCCTACTGGGCCCTGACTTTCTATGGTCAAGGACTTTTACTTTCAAGAAAGCCCGAGCACCAAGTAACCCCTGACGACCCTCTCTATGGGCCAGACAGCCCCGTCCAAGACGCGCCAACCAGCGCCGATCCTGGGCTGTCCGGACCCCGGGTTACCGCCGCTCTCCAAGGTACCAATGATGTACTCCTGCGCCCTACCTGTTCCACTTAAGGTGATGAACTTGAACGGTAGAGTCCATCCTAGTCGGGACGACTAGGCTCAAAGTGGGGGGGTAATTGTCAGCCTATTTGGACAGTCTAGGTGTTGTAGTGTACAAATATTGTGTGTGTGGTGACTTTGTGATTGCTGTGTCATAACCTTTATGGATTGCTGTGATTTATATATGCACTGTTCACGTTTGGATTGCTGTGATCCTTTTCTTACATTCACCGTGTGGAATTGCACAGACTACTCTGCTCACACAGACTGCCTATGAGGGCTAGTTAATTGCTAAAATCATTTGCACCTGAACAATTATGAACGTGATCAAGGGGCGGAGAGTAGGCCTTTAAAACGGCAGAGATGCCAACAGACTGGGTGCCCGGCTGGGACCCGCAGACCCGTGGCGGACGACGGAGGGAGAAGGAGAAGGAGAAGGAGAAGGAGAGGGTGACGGTGACGAGCCGACCGTCCGAACGAACGAACGAACGAACGAACGAACGAAACGAGTGAATGAAACGACGAACCGAGGAGAAACAGTTTGGCCTACGGGAGGCACGGCAGGGACAACGAGACGGTGGCAGACGGGCGGACCGGTGTGCAACGAGTGGAGGCACGCCATCATCACGGAGAGCTGCCCTTGATGGATGATCAGTATTCCGAAGTCTGAGTAAAAGGACGAACCAACACTACTTGCCATCGACACCACGAGAGGCCGACGTGGATTTACCAACGCTCACAATATACAGCGAAAAGGAAAGTAATCTTGCCATCCTGATTTTTACGTGCTGTATATTGAACAAACTGTGTTTTAATTATTTATTTTGCTCTGGCTGTGGTGAGAGACGGTGCCGAGAGGCCGTGACTGACGTCACTTGGGAGTCCCCGGGGAATCCCATCTTCTTGAGGGGGGCGCCGCCCACGACGTCAACCATCCACACTGCACATATCTCGGCTGCATCGACTACAGGGAACCCAGCTGTGACGGCTCGAGAATGGACGTTCATTGTGGACAACTAATTATTGAAAGACTGCTTTTAATAATATAAATTATCTCCAACCTTTTATACCAAATAAAGTGTATTTATATGTATCTATATGTTGTGGTACTTCTATGTCCTGGGCATTCCTAAATTTAAGGAGGGGGTCATATGGCTGACACGTACACCAAATATTGGAAACACAATTTATTAGATTGCTGGTTCATAATACAAGTTGGACTGAACCAGAACGCAGTAAAGTAATTCTGAACAGTGTATGGCAGTGAAATACAACAGCATCAATGCAACTTATTTGGTGTTAATCTTGTAGCAAAATATAAGACACATGTATCTGTGCTTTCTCTGTGGAGGGTCCGCCTTCTCATCTCCCACTCAGTAAATCTCAGAGCTGCGTGCTTCAACACGTCTGACTCCTGAAAAACAGCAACACAGGAGATTTCTAAGACACTTGAAAATACTAAGAAATGTGCATATAGATTTTTTAAAGTCTTACAGACCAAAATATACATTAATCTGCTGTGTGATTTATATAAAGTCTGCCAAACCAGTCTGAGGCAGCTTTTTGCTAACACTGTAAACGTCATAGAAAGATGTAAAGCACTAAAAACTACTAGCAACTACAACAAATATTAATGATGAACATTCCAATGATGACACTCTCTTTGAACAGCCATTTTAAAAGTTAGTTAAAGTCAGTCAGGGGGCCAGGCAGCCAAACACATAATCCCTCACTGGGCTAATCTGACTCACCTGCTCAGGTGGAGACGCTGTTAGATTACCAGGGTCTGAATGGGGAAACAAGAGAAGATGAGTTTGGATTATTAGCATCAAAACCGCAGTATGGAGATCTCTGAAAGTCTCTGAGACTAACTAGTTAACAGCCAGCAGCCTTGCCTTGCAGGAACTAACAACAGCACAACTGGCACTGAGAAAATTTAGCTTGCATTCTAACAGGTGTACTTCAGTGACAGTTTTGGCACCACTGGTTAACTGGACTTAGAAACTAAAACCCAAACCTGTGTTCTGTCTGAGTGCAGCTCTGCGTTTGGTCAGGATCACGATGAAAAGCACCAGATTGAGAACAGCACTGAGAACCCCAAGAACCAGAACCACAGCTACACACACCCCACTGCAGAACTGCCCTGCAGGAACACAAAACACACTCATGCAGCTTCACACACCCCACTGCAGAACTGCCCTGCAGGAACACAAAACACACTCATGCAGCTACACACACCCCACTGCAGAACTGCCCTGCAGGAACACAAAACACACTCATGCAGCTTCACACACCCCACTGCAGAACTGCCCTCCAGGAACACAAAACACACTCATGCATCTGCAGTGGATAAAATAGGATATTTCAGACTAGGACTTCAGTCACATTATAGTGTGTGAAATGTGTGACTTTCAAATGTAAACACAATACAGATACAATAATATGAAACAAATCTAAAACCAAATCAAATCAAAAACTATCATGCCAGATAACAGTTAACATAAGAGAATTGCGGTATGTTTAAATAAAGCATATCTATATTTATGAAAATGATTGAACATTATTACAACATAATTGAATGTGTTGAATGACACAACACACACATACCGTCCTCTACTGTCTCTGAGGGCTCGGACTCAACCTCATCTACAGAAGCTAGAGCAGAAACACACAATATGAGGGAGGGACACACACAACTCAGAATGATTTCTATCACTGAATCAAAATACTTAGATAACAACCCCCCCCCCCCCCCCCCCCCCCCCCCCCCCTCCTCCCCTACACACACACACACACACACACACACACACACACACACACACACTCAAACACACACATTCACACACAAACACAAAATTACTCTCACACTCACACTGAAACACACACACATACACTCACACTCAAAAATGGTAACAGAAAAACAGGTGATGGTTACCTGTGATGGTTAAGTAGGTTGCATTGTGATAGATTATGTGGTCCTCTGGCTGCGTCCCACAGTAGTAAAGCCCAGAGTCAGACACACTCACATCTTTAATCTCTAACGTAGAAGTCGTGTTGTGTATAGTTCCATTGATGCGTTTGCTATTAAATCCATTGTAGTACTTAAGATTGATTGTGTCGTTTCTCTGACCGTTGACAATGGCAGTGTGAAGGTGAATAGTAAGGATGGAGACTGGAGCTGACTGGTTGGTTTGTCTCAGCCAAGTGATCGATGTGAATCCTGCCTCTTTTCCAGAACTGTGTGAGCATTTCAACTGGACCGACTGACCCTCATGCACCACCACTGAGGTGGACATGGACATGGAGAACACAGCCACCAGCACACCTGACACACATACACACACACACACACATAAGTCTACTTACACAGTAGCCTGTAGCAGCGCACACATGATTTACTGAACATGATCGTTATGAACACACTTTCCCACTTACTTTGACTGGGTAATATGAAATGGCAAATGTTGGACATAGACTGAGTGATATAAATTACATTTATGTATTACTAATTGTTGAGTACTCACCCATCGTGTAGAGAACCAGGCCAGATGAGGAGTCCCTTGCCATGGTGTGAGAGTGTATGTGTGGGTGTGTATGTGTGTGTGTGTGTGTGCGCGCGGCTTGTGTAGGGGAGAGGATTGGGCTCGCCTGATGAACACTTAAGGAGTGACTGTGAGTGAGTGTGACTGCATATGTATGTCTGTGTGTGGGGGGGGGGAGAGGAGAGGACTTGTCTGATGAACACTGAAGGAGTGACTTTAGAGGAGAGAGGGCGTGCTGTACATGGGTGAGTGTGTGTGGCTGAGTGTGTGACTGTGACTACGTGTGAGTGTGTGAGTGTGTGTATATTTGTGAATGTATGTGTATGTGTGCATGTGTGATTGTGTGTGTTTTCCACAAACAGCAGTGCCAAGTGAACCTTTATTTTACAGTCCCTAGTTCATATGTTTGACCAGGCAAAACGATGGTATAAGATGGCATTTAGCTCCACTAAAACAAAATAAAATCACAGAGTCATAATATTAGACAGGCTGCAGCCCTAATGAAGTCACACCACAGGTTTTAGTATATTTTATGGTGGTATATACAGGGTCAAATATTAACAGAGGAGCCCACTGCAGTAAGAAACCCTGGTTTCCTGATCACCTGTCATCGTTAAAACCCTCATTTATGTCCTCCATACCATCCTAGAAACCGGCCTCCTATACAGAATTCTTAGTGTGGGTTACACATTGAGAGACTATTGAACAGAAATTATTTTAGGTTTGTGTAGGTTCGTGCGTGCGTGCGTGCGTGCGTGTCTGTGTCTGTGTACGTGTAAGTGTTTAGACTGTGTTTGTGCATTAAGAGTGTGTGTATGTGTGTGTGTGTGTGTGTTTGTGTGTGTGTGTGTATGTCTGTGTGTGTGTGTGTGTGTGCTTATTTTCATGAATGTATGTATCCACTTCATTGTGTTCTGTGGTCACTATCCTATGCTTCGTTCTTTTAGAGACCTCTACTGAAAAGGTGTGTCTGTGTACGTGTCAGAGCTGAAAGAACATCAACCGAATGTGTGTATGTTTGTGTACATGTTTTTGCCTGTCAAAATATGTGTGTGTTTGTGTTTTTGGTGAAACTGCATTGGTTTCCTGTGGCCTAAGGCCTAAGATGAGGTGTGAAGTGTGTGTGTGTGTGTGTGTGTGTGTGTGTGTGTGTGTGTGTGTGTGTGTGTGTGTGTGTGTGTGTGTGT
>NC_137919.1:12509523-12512023 GCF_963457725.1 Sprattus sprattus
TTTTGCTAAGAGACGAGACAATGCTGTATAGCTAGGAGACGAGAGAATGCTGTACCTTAGGGAAGAGAGGATGCTGTAGCTAAGACACGAGAGGATACTTAAGCTACAAGGCGAGAGAATGCTGGTGTTACAGTCGTTTTGTGTTTTTCATAGACAGTCATACATATACCGTATATATGGATTTTTAGGACACTAGGAAGAAGTAGGAAATGTGCATTACAGTATTTCTCTGTTCCTAAAACACATTTTTTCAAAGCATGCCTCGGTTTCTCTTAGCTCTAAACACAAATCCCAAAACCACTCACACAAAATGCAAAACCCTTTATATCTCTTGCAAAATGACACTTTGGTTTCAAAACACTATTATATCACCTCAAAAGGGCATTTTGTTTTCAAACAACAAACACAGACCATTATTTGAGTAGACATTCTAAGCATTGATTGAACACTGATGTGCTCAATGGAAAACACTACTATGAAATGGGAAAACACTAGTATGAAGGCCTTACCAGGAGTATTATGCCTTTTCATCTCCAGTGTTACTGTACGCTTTCTCCTGTTGTAAAATATTGTAACTGTATAATGTTTTAACTCAAAAATGAAAGAAAAATGTAAAATAATAAAAGGACAAAAAAACTAGACTGCATCCTGTTCTTGCTCAAGACAATATCGACATTTGTTGTGTTGTGAAACATCTGAAAATACAGTTTGATTTGAACATTTGATTGGATTACAATACAGTACAGTAATGTTTCTGTGCTGATAGGACGTAATCAGTTGTGGAAACGTATATGACTTACTTGCACATAGTCATATCATACTGTAATTGTTTGACTCTATCAGAGTTTCTGTCAAAAGGCACCCTGTACACCTGCTTCATTCTCGAGATGTTCTGCCTTAGAACATGGTCCACTGTGGCTAGGCTCTTTGTATTGATGTTTAGGAATATGTCTTGGTCATCAATGGTTGCACTTTGTATTTGTTTACGTATACTGTAATTTTACAAATACAGTACAATGTAAAATATTCTACAGTAAAATACAACAATACTATGCTCCTGATACAGTAAGGCATTCAAACTAGTGTTTTACTGTCATAGTAGTGTTTCTTACCCATTCTCTCTTCTGAATGTCCGGAGAATCGGTGCAACTGAGAAGCGGCTTATGTTTGGTTGAACCCTCTGGCCAGCCTTGCCAGCCTCCTGCATGGTCAAACCCATGTTGACCACATGGTTGAACACATTGGCCTGAATCTCATCAGAGATACAGTAATGGCTCTCCGTCTTGCTCTTCCTCTTCATCATTTTCCTCCTCCTCCTCCTCTTACTCTCACTCCTCTGCCCCTCTGATCACCACTCACTTCAATGTTGCCATAAATTGTTCTCCAAACTAGGATCTAAAGTTTTGATTTCAAATTGCACAACAGCTTTGGAAATGGAAGTTTTGTCATTTGATTAGCAGTGTTTTCTGTTTGAACACAATGAGGTTTTGGCATTGATGAAGCATGCAAAGTAGAGAGGATGGTGTTTAGTGTTTTGAAGAAAATGTGGTTAACAATTGAAAACTGTGTCTAAAGCAGAGAATTGTGTGTTGTGGTTTGAAGAAAGTGCGGTTAACAATTGAAATCTGTGTTTAAAGCAGAGAATTGTGCTTAAAGTTTAGCAGAATTGGTTTAGGGAGTTGGCACTTGGGTTTAGTGTTCAGAGAAACCGAGGCATGTTTTGAAAAAATGTGTTTTAGGAACAGAGAAATACTGTAAGAAGTCTTCCAAGCCAAAAGATAAATTAACCTGCTGTGTGATCTATATGAAGTCTGCCAGACCAGTCTGTGGCAGCTTTCTGTCAACACTGTCAACATCAAATAGGAAGATGTAAAGCACTCATAACCAGGAGCAACTACGACAAATATTAATGATAAAGGTAACATTCCAATGATGACACTCTCTCTAAGCTAGTTAAAGTAGAACAGAACCAGCCAGTCAGTCAGGGAGCCAGGCAGCCACACACATAATCCCTCACTGGGCTAATCTGACTCACCTGCTCAGGTGGAGACGCTGTTAGATTACCAGGGTCTGAATGGGGAAACAAGAGAAGATGAGTTTGGATTATTTGCATCAAAGCTGCAGTATGGAGATCTCTGAAAGTCTCTGAGACTAACTAGTTAACAGCCAGCAGCCTTGCCTAGCAAGAACCAACAACAGCACAACTGGCACTGACAGAAGCTAGCTTGCTTGCTAAATAGTCTATTTCAGTGATATATTTGGAGACATTGTGCCACAGTTCCTGCAAACTACACAGTGATTAGTGTGGAAATGACAAATAGGTTTATCTGCCCGTCACATGACTGTATCCACAGAGTTTAAGGATTTAGAGTTTTTAGTGGTTTAGGCACCACTGGTTTACTGTAAAAGGACCTTAAACCCAAACCTGTGTTCTGTCTGAGTGCAGCTCTGCATTTGGTCAGGATCACGATGAAAAACGCCAGACCGAGAACGGCACTGA
>NC_137919.1:12514523-12519523 GCF_963457725.1 Sprattus sprattus
AGCGCGTAATTTAGCTGTTTCTGATTGGACGAGAGACGTTCCATGCTATAGGTTATTCGTCAACATACCTACAGTTACTGGACTTTTCACAGCTAAAAATAAATCGATGATAATAGATGAAACATTCGCATTGATGATAACCGTTAATTCAAAGTTTTTAAAATTCCAAACCAAGACGTTGACAATGGAACTATTTTTTGTTGCGGAGAAACAATGGCGAAATAAACCATTTTGAATCAATAACTTCGTGTTGAAATGTTAATTTGTTGACAGTAGAATTGTTTTATAAAAGCAATATAGCACGAGTGGGAGTGGGGTAGGTAAGGGATAATCCCACGGGTGTTGTTGCCTGCGCCACTCGGCCTTCGGCCTCGATGGCTACGGCCGAACACCACCCGTGGGATTATCCCTTACCTACCCCACTCCCACTCGTGCTATATTGCTTAAATATTTCTCATAAGGCCTAGACCATAATACCTTGACTTTGCCCAATGCTGTTCTGAGCACCAAAGTAACTGCCACCAGTTGCTTGTGTATGTTTAGGGACCCCATGGAGTCAGTCACTGCATTTGACTTTGATCAGACTTATCGTGATGCATGCTGGACTGAAAACAATGCACGTTGGTTAGAAATGTTGTCTGACTTTCATGCTGTGCAACGTCACCTTGTTAGTTACATTCAACCCTTGAGGGAGCGATGCAGCTACCATGTCTGAAGTCAGCCGCTGCAGGAGCAGCAGGAGCTAGAACATGCTTGCATGACCTCAGAGAGAGAGAGAGAGAGAGAGAGAGAGAGGGAGAGAGAGAGGGACAGAAAGAGAAGGAGAGGGAGAGAGGGAGAGAGAGAGAGAGGGGGAGATGGAGGGAGGGGGAGAGAGAGGGGGATAAAGAGAGGGAGAGGAGAGAGAGAGATGAACAGAGAGAGACAGAGACAGAGAGAGAGCCTATCTGCATCTAAGGTTTTGAAAGGGCACAGATGTTGAAAGTATTTTTCACTCACTCTGATTGGATGAGAGGTGATTGATTGTTCTGTTGAAATGTATCCCACAAATAATCACAAATGAAACCTATGAGCAGTTACTGTGCTAGGCTGACTTCTGTCCTTAAGTCCTTTAGTGTTCGTGAGGAGTGTATGTGTTCGTGAGGAGTGTGTTTGTATGCTGTTGACCACACATGTTCTTTGTTCAGCAGTGGAAAATGAGTGTGGTTTCTGTTCTGGTCTTCAACTGCTCCCGCCCCAACACACACACACACACACACACACGCACACACACACACACACTCACACACACACACACACACACACACACACACACACACACACACACACACACACACACACACACACACACACACACACATACACACACACACACACATACACACACACACACACACAAACACACACACACACACACACACACACACACACACACACACACACACACACACACACACACACACACACACACACACACACAGAAACACACACACACACAGACACACACTAACTTCGACACACAAAAAAAATGTACACACAAACATACAAACACTCAGTTGACCTCCTTCCGCTCACGAACACAGACACACACAGACACACACACACACACACACACACACACACCTTTTCAGTTAAGGTGTGAACACACAACCCCCCCCCCCCCCCCCCCCGTTCAGTAGTCTGTAGGCCTACCCTTCTGGATGTGTTACCTACACTATCAGCTTCACAAAACCACAGTGAACTTCATTGTTTCTCAGGTTGTATATATTTACCAAACTGAGCTTAACCCTAAACGATAACTACCCTAACCCTTAGATAAATACCCTAACCTTTAACCCGGGATGTGTTTTAGATTAAATGAAAGATGTATTGCTCATAACAGGAGGCCTGTCTCTAGGGTGGTATGGAGGGTTTAATCACAGTGAGACATAGATTTGTACTCAGTGAGACATTTTAAAGATGAGCTGATCAGGACTTTGATTTTATAGCCTGGTTTTGCCTTGTCAAACATATGAACAAGGGACTGTAAAATAAAGGTTTTGTGTAAAAACACACACACTCATACACAGAGACACATACACACACACATACAAACAGTCCCTCTCACTCTCGTACAATCACACACACACACACACACACACACACACACACACACACACACACACACACACACACACACACACACACACAGTCACACTCACAGACTCACCCACATAGTTACACACAGACATGTACAACACGCCCTCTCTCCTCTAAAGTCACTCCTTCAGTGTTCATCAGACGAGTCCTCTCCTCTACCCTACACGTGCACACACACACAAACACAATCACACACACACACACTCTCTCACACCATGGCGAGGGAGTCCTCATCTGGCCTGGTTCTCTACACGATGGGTGAGTACTCAACAATTAGTAATAAATACATTTAATAAGTAATCAGTCAGTCTCTGCCCATCATTGGCCATTTCATATTACCCAGTCAAAATAAGAGGGAAAGTGTGTTCATAATGATCATGTTCAGTAAATCTTGTGTGTGCTGCTACAGTAAGCTGTTTATGTTGGGAATCAGAGTAGATTTGTTTGTGTGTGTGTGTGTGTGTGTGTGTGTGTGTGTGTGTGTGTGTGTGTGTGTGTGTGTGTGTGTGTGTGTGTGTGTGTGTGTGTGTGTGTGTGTGTGTGTGTGTGTGTGTGTGTGTGTGTGTGTGTGTGTGTGTGTGTGTGTATGGCAGGTGTGTTGGTGGCTGTGTTCTCCATGTCCATGTCCACCTCAGTAGTGGTGCGTGAGGGTCAGTCGATCCAGTTGAACTGCTCACACAGACTAAAAGAATCAGGATTCACATTGATCACTTGGCTGAAACAAACCAACCAATCGACCCCAGTCTCCATCCTCAATATTCATTATAACTGTCTGAAAAAAGAGACAACCACTCAGTACCTCAATGGATTTAATAGCAAACACATCAACGGAACTATGAACACCACGACCTCTACGTTAGAGATTAGAGACGTGAACGTGTCTGACTCTGGGCTTTACTACTGTGGGACGCAGCCAGAGGAACACATGATCTATCACAATGCAACCTACTTAACCATCACAGGTAAACATCACCTATCTTTCTATCACCATCTTTCTATGTCTACATCTGTGTGTATGAGTGTGTGTAGTTGGGTGTGAGTGTGTGTCTGAGTGTGAGTGTGTATGTTAGTGTGTTTGAGTATATCTGGGTGTTTGGATTCAGTGATAGAAATCATTCTGAGTTGTGTGTGTCCCTCATACTGTGTGTTTCTGCTCCAGCTTCTGTAGATGAGGTTGAGCCCGAGCCCTCAGGGACAGTAGAGGACGGTATGTGTGTGTTGTGTCATTCAACACATTCAATTATGTCCTTATACTGTTCAATAATCTTCATAAATGTAGATATGTTTCATGAGGTAATTCACTTGAATGAATGAAATGATTGTATTTGATTTGGTTTGGTTTTAGATTTCTTTCATGTTATTGTGTCTGTGTTGAGTTTACATCTGAAAGTCACTCATTCCAGACACCACAATGTGACTAGTCCTCGTCTGAAATCTCATATTTTATCCACTGCAGCTACATGAGTGTGTTTTGAGTTCCTGCAGGGCAGTTCTGCAGTGGGGTGTGTGTAGCTGCATGAGTGTATTTTGTGTTCCTTCAGGGCAGTTCTGCAGTGGGGTGTGTGTAGCTGCATGAGTGTGTTTTGTGTTCCTGCAGGGCAGTTCTGCAGTGGGGTGTGTGTAGCTGCATGAGTGTGTTTTGTGTTCCTGCAGGGCAGTTCTGCAGTGGGGTGTGTGTAGCTGTGGTTCTGGTTCTTGGGGTTCTCAGTGCTGTTCTCAATCTGGTGCTTTTCATCGTGATCCTGACCAAACACAAAGCTGCACTCAGACAGAACACAGGTTTGGGTTTTAGGTTCTAAGTCCAGTTAACCAGTGGTGCTTCAAGTGTGGGGGGTCTCTAAATATGTCGCTTATAATCCAAACTCATCTTCTCTTGTTTCTCCATTCAGACCCTGGTAATCTAACAGCGTCTCCACATGAGCAGGTGAGTCAGATTAGCCCAGTGAGGGATTATTTTTATGGCTGCCTGGCTCCCTGACTGACTGGCTGGCTCTGTTCTACTTTAACTAGCTTTTAAAACGGCTGTTCAAAGAGAGTGTCATCATTGGAATGTTACCTTTATCATTAATCTTTGTTGTAGTTGCTAATAGTTATTAGTGCTTTAAATCTTTCTATGACGTTGACGGTGTTGAAAGAAAGCTGTCACAGACTTGTCTGGCAGACTTTTAAATCACCCAGCAGATTCATGGTTATTTTGGTCTGTAAGAAATCCATATCCGTATGACTGTGACACCATGATCTATGATGATTTGACTGTATAATTGTGACACCAGCATCCACCAGACACTAATAAGCAGCATCTCTTACTAACAGCACCCTCTCATCCTCTAGCTACAGCATCCTCTCTTCTCCTAGCTACAGCATTCTCCCATCTCCTAGCTACAGCATCCTGTCCTCTCCTAGCTAGAGCATCCTCCCATCTCCTAGCTACAGCATCCTCTCTTCTCCTAGTTACAGCATCCACCCATCTCTTACTAACAGCACCCTCCCATCTCCTAGCTACAGCATCCTCTCTTCTCCTAGTTACAGCATCCTCCCATCTCCTAGCTACAGCATCCTCTTTTCTCCTAGTTACAGCATCCTCCCATCTCCTAGCTACAGCATCCTCTTTTCTCCTAGCTACAGCATCCTCCCTTCTCCTAGCTACAGCATCCTCCCATCTCTTACTAACAGCACCCTCCCATCTCCTAGCTACAGCATCCTCTCTTCTCCTAGTTACAGCATCCTCCCATCTCCTAGCTACAGCATCCTCTTTTCTCCTAGTTACAGCATCCTCCCATCTCCTAGCTACAGCATCCTCTTTTCTCCTAGCTACAGCATCCTCCCTTCTCCTAGCTACAGCATCCTCCCATCTCTTACTA
>NC_137919.1:12524523-12567023 GCF_963457725.1 Sprattus sprattus
GCGACACAGTTTTCTTCAAATATCCCGAGAACCGTAGGGCCTTGGAGGGCCAAATTGTTCTTGTATGTTTGTGTTAAGGGGCCATGTCAACCCATACCATAACCAGTCATTAAATGTATAGCGCCACCTAGTTAAAAATTAAAAAGCAAAAATAAGGTGTTTTAATCGAAAATATGTCAAAGTGCTTGAAAAATTACCAAATTTGCCAAGGACATCAAGCCTGTAACCGTCCATCTTCAGTAGAGTTTTTGTCCATGGATGGAGCAAAATGGCTCTGTAGCGCTCCCTAGAACATTGCAAAAAACCCTGCGTATTGTGGTTATTTTGGTGTAGCTTGACGGAATTCGGTACACGTCTTCATCATGCATGGACGCACCAAAAAGTCTCTTGACGCCATGGTGGCAGGTCCACAGGAAGTCGCCCATTTTGAGTGGAAGATGCGTTTTGACGGCGTTTGCACACCTCGCATCTGATCGAACTCCTCCGACAGATTTAATGGTAACGCCTTGAAATGTGGTCAGGTTACTCTTCAGCCATGGGCGACTAAAAGTTATATAAGATTTTCTCATTAGTTGGAAGGTGTGGGCGTGGCAGACCCTCAAACTTTGCCAACTTGCCAGTGCTTGCCACAAAACACAAAGTCTCTTATAACTCTTGCGTACATTGTTTGATCCAGAGAAAATGTCTTAGGGTGGACGCTGGATCCGGCCCGAACGCGTACATATGCCTGACTGATATCACCTATAGCGCCACCTGTTGGTGATTGGAAACTTCACTTTGTTTCCACACCTATTTATGTGACCTGTTTTAACAAACTACATTGCAAAAGAAAAATATACCAAAACAATCCACAAAAAAAGAAGTACACAAAACATTACATAACCAAATCATCAAAATCTATCAAAAATAATTCCTTTAATACATAAAAATGAACACAAACTAATTTACACACACAAAACACATAAAAACATATTTTGTAACGCTTTGCGTTACGTCTAGTTTTCTATACCATAACTAATTTTGCTTTTGTAAAGATTAGTCAATAAATAATGTTGGTTTTGACTTATATTGCTCCCTTCTTTATGTTGGTACAGGACATATCATGTGTCCTGTTAAGCTATTTATCATCATACTCCATTTGTGTGTGTGTGTGTGTGTGTGTGTGTGTGTGTGTGTGTGTGTGTGTGTGTGTGTGTGTGTGTGTGTGTGTGTGTGTGTGTGTGTGTGTGTGTGTGTGTGTGTGTTTGTGTGTGTGTGTGTGTGTGTGTGTGTGTGTGTGTGTGTGAGTGTGTGTGTCTGAGAGGGGATTATACAGTGTCCTTCTCTGCATTGCAATGCTGTCCTCCTTCTCTGGGCCTGTGTGCTGTGAAGTCCAGGGCCACGTAGTTCACAGCCTCAGGGTCCTAAAAAGGCACGGATGGAGAGGTGCACATCAGACACATACAGATCAAAGATGAACAGACTAAACCTCACCAAACTGACCCCAAAGGTTGCATGCAGAGAGATCAGAGATAAACAAACTAAACCTCATCAAACAATGCATCTCAAAGAGCATCAATATTTAACCCTCTTGTCATTTAGGTAAAACGGTGTAGCCAGGTGTAGCATGATGTAGCTAGGTGTAGCTAGGTGTAGCCAGGTGTAGCCAGGTGTAACGAGGAACAGGCAGGTGTAGCTGTAGCAGGTGTGCATATTCATAACTCCGCAAAGGTGTAGACTTACATCCAAACAATTTTAAGGCCATGAAGGGATTTTATTCATAAAATTCTTCTAAATACAACCACATATCATATAATAAAAAAAGAAAGCAGTGATTTATAAAATTAACCTTGACTTGTATTTCTTTGCAGACAGTATGAACACGATACTCTATGTTTTGTCTGGTCAACTTCATTTGATTTGTAAATATACATCCATTCCTGCCATTCAGGCTTGCAACACATTCCCAAAAAAGTTGGGAGAGGTGCAATTTAGGGGTACTAATAAGGTAAAATAATGAAATAATTATGTGATTTGTAACCAGTGATGTCAACAGGTCATTGTTATCATGATTTGGTACAAAAGCAGCATCCAGGAACGTGGACACATAAACATCCTGCAGTACCTCCACGTCTGCACCGGTTAAATTTGATCTCCGTTTTTTGCTCGCTTTCTGCTAGACATTCTTTAGACATGACTCGCCTTACGAGGTGCTTTCGTGTGGATTCAGGGGATCTCGACAGCACACGTCTCTACAGTTGCGTGCCCTAATAAGGAGCTGGCGGGGCGTGTATGTATGCAAATCCACTTTCACGAGAACGAGCATCAATTTAAGAAACTGATCCGGTGGAACACAGCTGAGAAGACTTCGGCTGCTTATGACAGATTTTCAAGCGTGCAGGAATGCGGCGGAAGTGTTTCCCTTACGTTGTTTTTACGAAGTCGTGTTGGAAACATTTCAGAAGAATTTCAGAAAATGATCGAGAATGAGGCCCAATGTTTCTTAAAGAAAGATGACTTGACCCCCAAAAAATTCTAACAAAAGGTTTTTCAGTGGTTTAAACTAGTATCAGATGTACTTAAAAACATACTAAAAGTTTACCAAAGTTTGACTCCAAGAAAGGCCCCATTTTCAAAATGGCGGCCATCAGGTCCTTAAAATGACCATTACTCCTTTGTCTACCGCCAAAACCAGGAATACTTGTGCCTGATACATGTTTTGGCCATGTAATATCGTAATAAGCATATTGCATGATAGATAAGTGAGTTCAAGTAGGATTATATCTTAAAGTTATTGGTTACAAGCATATATATAATAAGTAAAATTCCCCTTAAAGTAACACTATGCAACAATTATACTTCAGAATTAGGGTTAGGATAAGCAGTTTTACCTTAAAAAAACAGCTTGAAAAAAATTGGGGCCCTACAATGACTTTTAATATGGAGAATCGCCTCCGTGCCATTGCCATGCCACGGTCCATAGGCATATAACCGCTAAATGTAAGATTGCATAATGCCGCCTTGATTTCTACTTGCTTTGTCTTGTGTCGCACTTGCTTGATGTTTGACTGTGTTAGGACAGTTGTTTTTTAGTTTGTCATAATGTCAAAGACAGCACATTTCAAGAGATTTCGTTAGTTTTAGCCGCTAGCATATCGTTAGCGAATAGCAATTGATCGGGAATGCTTCTTTAAGTAATTGCACATTTCTCCTTTTTCAAGCACTACCCCTCTGTAAAGAAAGAGGGAATGTGCAATGGGTGGAAAGTAAAAATTAAAGACCCAAATGACCATGACACTTTAATGATAACAATGAACACAAGAATGGAACTGTCATGATACAGGGTAACCTTAAATAATTCCAAGTTGCCTTTAAAAAATTGAAAGAAATGGCTGAGATTGAGAAGCCTCTTGATAATGAGAATCCTCAGAGGAAGAGACCGAGCGTGCCCCCACCCCAGCAAGCAAGCCTCCACGGGCCCCATACAGGCAGGCTGTGGGCACTGTGGGCTAGGACCAGCCCACACCAATTCTACACAGGCCCGGTGTGGGCACTGTGGGCTAGGGCCAGCCCACACCAATCCTACACAGGCCCGGTGTGGGCTTGCCCAAGTGAGGCCCGCAGCTTTGGGTTCACTGCGGGCTGTCACCGGAGAGCCCAACAAAAGTTTCTAGAGTCTAAGCTGCCCAGAAAACCCATGCTGGGCCTGTGCAGGCTACCACATACGGGCCCCCTTAGGGCTGGCACAAGGGCCGTTTGAGGGCTGCCCACGCAGAGCCCCTGAGCTTTTGCTCATTGGCAAAATGCTGGCCCCTCAGTGCTGGCCCTGCGTGGGCAGCCCTAACATAGCCCACAGCATTTCAGGCATTTCTTGGAAAGATGTCATTTAAGTGTTGTGAAAAGGAATGGCAACATTACAAAGTGATAAAAGCTTTAATTTGCTAACTTTTTGGGAAATATGTTGCAAGAATCAAAATGATTCTTTTGAAAAAACTTTAAAATTCATGAGGTAAACATAAAAAAGTGCTGTTGTATTGTTTTCAATGTAGTACAGGTGAAAGACAATTTACAAATCACTGTTTTCAGTTTTGATTTGAAACAGGTTTGAACATAAGGTCCCAACTTTTTCTGATTTGGGGTTTCATATACAGTATATGTAAGTTATAGTCTTAAAGGTTTTAATTAATGCCAGGTGAGGAACTTTAATATTGTTAGTAGCGATCGTGAGATGTTTGTTACGGGATATGTGTGTTGGTTTCTTCCAGACTTTCACACAACAAGAGGCTGGAGAAAATATTATATGCTGTTCTGTTTTCCACCAGAAGGGGGAGGTGTGCTTTACTGTAATCACTCAATGGGAATCAAATGAAAGTAATGGGGTTGCCATGGTGTCATATGAGGCCTGAAGAGGACTCCTAGCCTGAGAGAATGTAACGTCACACAGCTGCTCACACTCAGAGACACCTTATATGAACAGGAGGAGCTAATCACTCTCACACACACACTCTCTCTCTCACACACACACACACTCTCTCACACACACACACACTCTCTCTCTCTCACACAAACACACAAAATCTCTCTTACACTCACACACACAAACACACACAGAAACATTCACAAACACACAGACA
The DNA here is from genome assembly GCF_963457725.1 of Sprattus sprattus. Classification (NCBI taxonomy): domain Eukaryota; kingdom Metazoa; phylum Chordata; class Actinopteri; order Clupeiformes; family Clupeidae; genus Sprattus; species Sprattus sprattus. The sequence continues at coordinate 12,529,137 of NC_137919.1, forward strand.
CACACACTCACTCTCTCTTCCACACACACACACAGAGACAGACAGACACACCTTTGTTCGCTCTCTCTCACAAACACACACACACATACACATAAACACACACTCTCTCTATCTTTGTCTCTCTCACACACACACACACACACACACACGCACACAAACACTCTCTATCTCCCTCTCTCTCTCTTTCTCTCTCTCTCACACACACACAGAAACACAGAAAACACACACACAGCCTTTAACACCGGACTTATTTATTTAACACTCAAGCCACAATCTAAAATTGAAAAAGGCCCCAAAATACTGAATACAACAGTCGTAATTAAATGAAGGAGTACATGAGTACATGCTTTTAGACATCAAGTAAAGGTTTCCTGAACAACTTGAGTTCTGTTAATGTGGCCAGTTGTGTACATTTTATCTAGTGGCAGCATATATGACGGGTGGGTTATCGGTCTGCAAGTTGCTCCTCCTCTTCTTCCTCTTGGCAGTGAAGCTCAGAGCTGAATAAGTCAGAGAGTCTGAATCCTGAACCTGAAGCAACACCGATACACAAAACAAAAAGAGTAAATTTTAAGCTATGAGACCGGCGTGGCGTCACGCAACTCCTAACTGTGCTTGACCTTGTGACCTCAGAGAGGCAGAAAAAAGCCACAACTGCAAAAGATCACGTATGTCATGCTGTCACAGTCATCTAGTCAAACAATCTCGTATGTCATGATGCTACAGTCATCCAGTCAAACAATCTCGTATGTCATGATGCTACAGTCATCCAGTCAAACTATACTGTATGTCATGATGCTACAGTCATCCAGTCAAACAATCTCGTATGTCATGATGCTACAGTCATCCAGTCAAACGATCACGTATGTCATGCTGTCACAGTCATACAGTCAAACAATCACGTCTGTTATGCTGTCACAGTCGTACTGTCAGGTGGAGATTGAACCCGGGCCGCTGGCTTCGTGGACCAGCGAGCTATCAAGTGAACTAGGACCCAATTGCGGTTTACTGTCAATTTGCTTTCTTTATTCTTAACAAAGATCTTGACAGCATTCAAAAGGCTCTAAAAACACAAAGGATACTCCAAACAGCGAAAATAAAGATAATGGCAAAAAGGCAAACACAGGAAAGACTTCTTACACAAGCACACTTCAAAATGCGGCAGAGAACTGCAAACCCAAAACAATAGTGCACGCGACTGAACTCACTTCACTTTGTGGAGACACCTAACATTACAGCAAAGAACAAGTGCAAAAACCCCAGTACATATACGCAACAGAAAGACATCAAGTGGCTACATTAACAAGCACAAATAAGGAACAGGTGAGAACAAGAAATGGGAATCAGGTGAGGGAACATAACAGGAAACAGACAAACTATCACGTATGTCATGCTGTCACTAGGGGTGTTATTGTACAGAACATTCACATCAGTCAACATTCAACAATCACTCTAACTGTAACAGTAAGATACTCAAATAAGGTCATACTGTCAATTAGAATCAATAAATAAATAACAAGAATGAATCACAGATGTCAGTTATGCTCCATAGCTGCGGTCCAGAAAATACCTACTTCAGTGTACAAACAGGCTCAGTCGACCACAGGGACAGGAAGGTGTGTGCATAAATAGACTCAGGTACATCTTACCCATCGGCAGGAAAGGCAAACTTCCCCCCTGATATTCATACTTAGACTAACAAGACACAACCATCATTTTTGTGTCAAAGAATGTGCTCTTTCCAATTTTTTGTTGGTACAATGCTTAGGCGTTTTCCCTAAACAAAATGCATTACAGTGTTACTTGGTTTCATAATGAATGAATGACTGTCATAGCCCAGAATGTGTTCTGTATCTGAATTAAAGCCTGTTACACTTGGATCCCAATACAGAGCAAAACGATCACAGAAGCCATGGTGTCACAGTCATACAGATATGGATCTCTGAGACATTTCTTTAAAAGTGACCGAAAGATCCATTAGCCTGCTGTGTGATTTATATGAAGTCTGCCAGACCAGTCTGTGGCAGCTTTTTATCAACACCTTCAACGCTATAGCAAGATGTAACGCACTCATAACCACGAGCAACTACAACAAATATTAATGATAAAGGTAACATTCCAATGATGACACTCTCTTTGAACAGCCATTTTAAAAGATAGTTAAAGTAGAACAGAGCCAGCCAGTCAGTCAGGGAGCCAGGCAGCCAAACACATAATACCTCACTGGGCTAATCTGACTCACCTGCTCAGGTGGAGACACTGTTAGATTACCAGGGTCTGAATGGGGAAACAAGAGAAGATGAGTTTGGATTATTTGCATCAAAGCCGCAGCATGGAGATCTGTCAAAGTCTCTGAGACTAACAAGTTAACAGCCAGCAGCCTTGCCTAGCAAGAACCAACCTGTGTTCTGTCTGAGTGCAGCTCTGCGTTTGGTCAGGATCACGATGAAAAGCACCAGATTGAGAACAGCACTGAGAACCCCAAGAACCAGAACTACAGCTACACACACCCCACTGCAGAACTGCCCTGCAGGAACACAAAATACACTCATGCAGCTACACACACCCCACTGCAGAACTGCCCTGCAGGAACTCAAAACACACTCATGTAGCTGCAGTGGATAAAATATGAGATTTCAGACGAGGACTAGTCACATTGTGGTGTGTTAAATGGGTGACTTTCAAATGTACAATCAAGTTCAACTTACAATCATGTCAAATAATACCTTAAGGAAAAGTGATTTACGGCATGTTTAAATTAAGATTATTGAACATTATTAGGACATAATTGAATGTGTTGAATGACACAACACACACATACCGTCCCCTTCTGTCTCTGAGGGCTCAGGTTCATCTACAGAAGCTGGAGCAGAAACACACAGTATGAGGTAGGGACACACACAACTCAGAATGATTTCTATCACTGAATCTAAATACCTAGATATCCTCAAACACACACACACACACACACACGCACACGCACACACACACACACACACATACACACACACTCACAATGAAACACACACAAACACACTCCCAGTCAGACACACACACACACATTCACACTCAGACACAAACTCACACTCAGACCAGTGGCGTAACGTAGTCACAACAGGTCCAAGTGCAAGATAATATGACGGGCCCCCCTAGTGAATGCTAGTTGCTATCAAAGTGTTCCTTACTCCCGCACCCGCGTCTAAAAAAAACCGCACAAAACGATGTTTGTCATCTACATAAATAGTGTTTAATTAATCAACCTTACATATTTCAGAAGCGACAGGTTTGTACACCTGTTGCATGGTTGCTGACAAACCACTGATAGCAGGAGGGTCGTCTTTCTCTCCTGCCTTTTTCTACCTCCATTCTTATGCTTAAAAGGTAAAGTTGTGCTGTGCTCAATGAACTAGGTTGTCGTGACCTTCGGTATGATTTATCAATAGTCTATCGTCACATGATCAAATAGAGACTTGACATTGGACAACAACATACATATTACCCAGCAATAATCATTGCTCATCACACAAATACCTAAGATATACAAGCATATCTGAGAGACGAAAATGTTACGCAGTACTGGGGGGGGCAGTCGAGACTTATGTATATCTTTTGCCCGGCTACGGGCCCTGATACCCCATGGGCCCAGGTACAGCCTCACCTGCACCTCCTATAATTACACCCCTGACTCAGACACATATTCACACTCAGGTACACACACTCAGACACACACATACAAACAAACACACATGCAGACATAGAAGGATGGCGATAGAAAGATAGGTGATGGTTACCTGTGATGGTTAAGTAGGTTGCATTGTGATATATCAGGTGGTCCCCTGGCTTCGTGCGACAGTAGTAAAGCCCAGAGTCAGTCACTTTCACATCTTTAATCTTTAACATAGAGGTTGTGTTGTTCATAAATCCTTTAATGTGTTCGCTATTAAATCCGTTGTAGTACCAAGGGGTCTCTGTCTCTTTTGTCTGAAGGTTGTAGGGAATAGTGAGGATGGAGACTGGAGCTGACTGGTTGGTTTGTCTCAGCCAAGTGATCGATGTGAATCCTGTCTCATTTACTCTGCTTGAGCAGTTCAACTGGACGGACTGTCCCTCACGCACCACCACTGAGGTGGACATGGACATGGAGAACACAGCCACCAGCACACCTGACACACACATACACACACACACACACAGACACAAACACACACATACACACACAGGTCTAATCTGAGTGGCAACATACACAGTAGCCTGTAGCAGTGCACACATTATTTACTGAACATGATCATTATTAACACACTTTCCCACTTACTTTACTGGGTAATAAGAAACGGCAAAATTTGGACATAGATTGAGTGATATTTATTACATTTATTTATTACTATAAGTTGAGTACTCACCCATCGTGTAGAAAATCATGCCTGATGAGGAGTACTGCGCCATGGTGTGAGAGTGTGTGTGTGTGTGTGTGCGTGTGCGTAGTCTCGTCTGATGAACACTGAAGAAGTGACTTTAGGGGAGAGAGGGCGTGGTGTGTGTGTGTGTGTGTGTGTGTGAGTGTGAGTGTGTGTGTGTTTGTGTGTGTGTCTATATGTGTGCGTGTGTGTGTGTGTGTGTCTATATGTGTGTGTGTGTGTGTGTGTGTGTCTATATGTGTGTGTGTGTGTGTGTGTGTGCAGTCTCCTCTGTTCATGGTGAATCATGGTGAGACTGGGCCCATCCGCTGTAACCGCTGCAAGGCCTACATGTGTCCCTACATGCAGTTCATGGATGGAGGACGCCGCTACCAGTGTGCGTTCTGCAACTGTGTCAACGAAGGTGTATGTGTGTGTGTGTGTGTGTGTGTGTGTGTGTGTGTGTGTGTGTGTGTTGTGAACACCCAGCTTCCCAAGCGACACGATGAGAGTGTTTTTCAGTAAAACAGGTCCATTTATTAACTCAAACGTATTACACAAAAGCCTTAAGCCCACAGGCTTGAACACAAAGTTATTAGAACCTTTCCCTCGTCAGTCCTGCTTAACTCTGACTCTAAACTCTTAAAAAAAAACTAGTTGCTGCTCAGGTGCCAAACTAGTCTTACCATTTGCACCTGAGTGGATGGCCCGACCTCCCTAGTCCCCAGAGCACCTCCCCAGGGCCCTAGAGTCTGGCCTGTATAGCCCTGCTTAGACAATCCACTAACTCTTTAACCTAGTGGAACCCCAAGAGCAGCTATAAGTGTGTGTGTATGTGTGTGAGTGTGTGTGTGAGTGTATCAGTGTGTCAGTTTTTCCACAAACAGCAGTGTCAAGTGAACTTTTTATTTTATTTTTTATTTATCCCTAGTTCATATGTTTGACCAGATTTTTTGACCAAAATTATGCTTCAAAATCCTCCTTAACAGCGCACAGGCACACGGACCGATGCCTCCTGTCATAAACCTCTTTGTAATAATCCTCCATCAATCCTAGAGACAGGGCTCCTGTTATAAGCTTATATGTATATATCCTCCATACCATCATAGAGACACGCCTCAGGCCTTCAGACTAGTGCACAGTTTGTGGATGTATGTGTGTGGGGGTAGGATGTGTGTGTATGTGTTTTGACTGTGTTTGTGCATTATGTATGCGTGTGTGTGTGTGTGTGTGTGTGTGTGTGTGTGTGTGTGTGCTAATATGCATGTATATACGTATGTCTGCACTTCAGCTTGTTCTTTTGGTCACTATCCTGTGCTTTGTTCTTTTATTGAAGTCAACTTAAAAGGTGTGAATGCCTGTGTCTTTGTATGCGTCAGAGCTGAAAGAGTTTAACTGAATGTGTGTATGTTTGTGTGTATGTGTGTGTGTGTGTGTGTGGTGAAATTGCATTGGTTTCCTGTTCTGTAGGCCTAAGATGAGGTGTGAGTGGGATAGTTTGTGATTGTGTGTGTGTGTGTGGGGGGGGGGGGGGGGGGGGTGGGGGTGCAGTTGAAGACCAGAACAGAAACCACAGTAATTTTCCACTGCTCAACAAAGGACATGTGAGGTCAACGGCATACAAACACACTTCTCATGAACACACTCCTCACAATCACACACACTCCCACAAAAACACTCCTCATGAACACACCCCACATATATGTATGTCTTGATTTCTTATTGTCTCTTGCCAGCACCAGGCTCTTCTCTCTCCTCCGCTCTCACACATACACAGGAAGTGATGTATGATGCCATCTCCCCTGGCCCTGACCCTCGCCTCAGGCCTGTATGAGCCAGAGGTCAGGGGTCAGGCTTCAGAGGGTTAGCTTTAGCCCGTTAGCATTAGCTAAATAGCTCAGCTGCCCCATATCCTGTCAACAAATAACTCACAACAGCAAACCGCATGCGTGGGCTGATGAGTTTCATTTACCCCTCTGTTCAAGCATGCTGCCTTTCACATCAGCACATGTATACTTCATGGAGTCTGTTTAAGCATGCTGCATTTCACATCAGCACAGGTATACTTAATGGAGTCTGTTCAAGCATGCTGCATTTCACATCAGCACAGGTATACTTCATGGAGTCTGTTCAAGCATGCTGCATTTCACATCAGCACAGGTATACTTAATGGAGTCTGTTCAAGCATGCTGCATTTCACATCAGCACAGGTATATTTCATGGAGTCTGTTTAAGCATGCTGCAGTTCACATCAGCACAGTTATACTTAAGGGAGTCTGTTAACCAAGGGTGACCAGACGTCCTCTTTTACACTGACATGTCCTCTTTTCGAGACCTAACATATGCATCCAGCAGGGATTCCAAAATTGTCCAGGATTTTACCTCGTTGGATATTTGTGTTTCTCTGGGTTTTTCACAAACTAGTTATTACGTCCTTACTAGTTTTGGAAAGGGTATCTCCGAAAATACAAATATTTTGGGTCCATGGCCTGGAAAATCCCCAGAACTTGTGGTCAATCCTCAAGAGGCGGGTGGACAAACAAAAACGCACAAATTCTGACAAACTCCAAGCATTGATTATGCAAGAATGGGCTGTCATCAGTCAGGATGTGGCCCAGAAATTAAATGACAGCATGCCAGGGTGGATTGTAGAGGTCTTGAAAAAGAAGGGTCAACACTGCAAATATTGACTTTTTGCATCCACGTCATGTAATTGTCAATAAAAGCCTTTGACACTTATTAAATGCTTGTAATTATATTTCAGTCTTCCATACTAACATCTACCAAAAATATCTAAAGACACTGAAGCAGCAAACTTTGTGAAAATGTATATTTGTGTCATTCTCATAACGTATGGCCATGACTGTACAGTGCCCTTCTCTGCATTGCTGTGCGTTCCTCCTGCTCTGGGCCTGTGTGCTGTGAAGTCCAGGGTCACTTAGTTCACAGCCTCAGGGTCCTAAAGAGGCATGGATGGAGAGGTGCACATCAAACATGTGTAGAGATCAAAGATAAACACACTAAACCTCACCAAACTGTCACCAATGGTTAGATGCAGAGATCAGAGATTAACAGACTAAACCTCACCAAACTGACCCCAAAGGTTACATGCAGAGAGATCGAAGATAAACAGAATAAACCTCAGCCCTCAAACAATACATCTAAAAAAGCATTAATATTTCATCCTCTTGTCACTAAGGTAAAACTCTAAACCGACACATCTTTCTCTATAATGTGTGTGTGTGTGTGTGTGTGTGTGTGTGTGTGTGTGTGTGTGTGTGTGTGTGTGTGTGTGTGTGTGTGTGTGTGTGTGTGTTTATGTGTGTGTGTGTGTGTGTGTGTGTGTGTGTGTGTGTGTGTGTATGTGTGTGTGTGTGTGTGTGTGTGTGTGGCTCTTGAGTACTCACATGTTCTCTTCATGGGGCCAGCATTAGTAATAATAATAATAATAATAATAATTCTTCGTGGGGCCAGCATTAGTGTAAAACTGACGACCAGACTGACAGTCAGAGCAAACAACATCAGACAGGATGTGTGTGATACACACAAACACACAAACAGACACACACACACACTTGCACTAGGGCTGTCACGGTTGAGGAATTTTCCCTGCGGTGAGACAGGGGGCACAATATCGCGGTATCCGATATTATTGCACCATTTTTTTCCCCCCATCTATCTAGCAAATAGAGTGGCAAAGTGTGACGTATTTTCCATGGCAACTGGTTCCACACAAAACGTTCAGGCTATCTAACATAGAAAGTTGGCAGTTTGGCAGATTGCCACCTCGGAAATCACTTCAACCATTATTGCTGGTTACAGTAACTGTGTTATTGGGTAGTACAGTGTCTATTTCTCGGTTACTTTTGAAAAATTGAAGCGAAGACTGGCGTAACTCAGCGTTCTATGTCTAAAATGATGTTGCGCCTGTTGCACCATGCTTACTTAGGCTGCTCTCTCTCTCTATGTCTAGTCCTAAATGTTACGCCTTGTGGAGAGGAGACTTATGTTAAGACAGAGAACGTTTTCTGTTTTGGTTTCTATAGCAATTTTCACAAAACCGTTGAGTGCAGCTAAAACGACAAACATAACCATGGCGCGTCTAATTTATAGACTGTATAATGAACGTGCTTTAAGACGTGAGAGGGTAGTGCAAGACATAACTAAGCCACTGGATATACAATGATGAGGAGTTAATTCAAAGGGTTCGTTTCAGTAGGGTTGAGCTGTTTTCTCTAGTCGACGAACTGTCAGACGATTTGCGATTTCAGTCAGACCGAAATGCTGCCCTGACGCCAACGTTACAGCTTTTAATTGCACTGAGGTTTTATCCAAACGGCGCATTTCACCGTGGGGGGCATGATCGGCGTTCGGCATAAATCTACAGCTTTAAATATATTTAAGTTCGTCATACTTCTCAATCAATGTTCTTATTTCCGAATCAGATAAATTACTCATTCTTTCACGATCCTCCTTAGCTACGAACTGAATGAATGAACGTTAATGAATGGGTATCATGGCAACGCACGTTTCATTCTAGAATTCCACGGGCAGTTTCATGAACGCGCATGCACACAGACACACTCATGCACACACACACATTCATGTACACACACACACAAACACACTCTGTCAGTGTAGTTCCATATAGTTAACACTGTGTCAGTGTAGTTCCATAGAGTTAGGTACCTGGAGGGTATTCACCTGTTCCGTTGCCAGTGTCTCCTGGGGAATCTGTCTGCCGGCTGTGGCTTGTTTAGACAACAAGTGGGGTGAGGATTTACATCATAGATATCTTAGATAAAGGCTAGATAAGTTACCCGCGTTGCTGGCCGACGGAGTCAAATGTCCGCAAAATGCGGCCATTTTGAGACGGAATAGCTCGCTCAGATAGGTGCCATAAATACACATGCACAAGCTATTTATGTAAAATCAATAGGCTACTAAAACTCAGCATACAGAATTGCAACAGGAGATAAATGTATACTTTTATTATCACCTTTATAAAAGCAATATTACTGATATAATAAAATACAGGTGATCCCACGGGATCTCGTTTCAAGGGAACGTTCGATAGAGCAGACTGCACAAAATTCTGGCATCTTTATTGGCAATAAAGTCAGCAATTTCCTGTGGAAATCATAATGTAGATGTTTAACAAACCAACCCGATTGGAAATCATGTGCAACTTCAGTTTTATTATCTGCAACTTAAGTTGTATTGAAAAGAAAGAACAAATATGCCTCGCCAATTGATGTAAAATGATTGAAACACAATAGCCATGATACACAATAAAGCTGCACATTTCAACATGTTCAAGCATCGAGAATTATTACCAAGGTAATGACGTTTGTAAATCAAGTAATTTGTAAATCCGTCAAGATTTCCGTGAGATAAGAGTGAAAACGATTGTGAAGATCACTGACGTTACCTAACGTACCACTGATCCCTCCCGGAAGCTATACCGTCCTTAAAATGGCCTCCTGTGCGGACATTCAAGAGTCCGCCTTTGCACCCCCTTGATTTACATATCAATAGCATAAGGAAGGCTACATCAAAAAAGAGAGCTATGAGAGGAGAAGCCAGATGTAGCCTGATGTAGCTAGGTGTAGCTAGGTGTAGCCAGATGTAGCCTGGTGTAGCCTGGTGTAGCTAGTTGTAGCTACAGTGCCCTCCACAATTATTGGCACCCTAAGTGAATGTGACCAAAACAGACTATGAAAAATTATATCTTTGCTGTTTATCATCTTGGTCTTTCCTTCAAAATATTCACAAAAATCTTACCTTTTCATCAAAGTAAAATTCTTGAAAGACATAAAATATTTTTCTCAAAATCATGGGTGCCACAATTATTGGCACCCCTAGAAAATCCTATAATTAAAATCTAACTGAAGTATATTACCAGTCATGTTTTATATTTTTGAGTTCACCTGTTTCATTAGGAAGTCTTAAGTGGTCAACCATGGCTTCCTGCTTCACAGAGGTATAAATATGAGGTGACACAGGCCAAATACCCTTAGTCATTCATCAAGATGGGAAAGACAAAAGAACTCAGTGTCAAAGTGCGACAAAAAGTTGTTGAGCTGCTGAAATCGGGATTTAGGGAAATAAGAAAATATCTAAACAGTTGGAAATACCCACTTCCACAATCAGGGCAATAGTTAAGAAGTTAAAAGCGACAGGAGATGTAAGGAATCAGCCTGAAATATGACCTATCTGTAAATTGACCCCACGCACCGTGAGGAGGATGGTTCGACTGGTAAAAGAATCTCCAAGGATCACAGCTGGATAATTAAGTCATGGGGTCGGAAAGTCTCCAGAACTACCATCAGACTGCACTTACATCACCACAAGTTGTTTGCCAAATGTAAGTCAGACTTTTATATTAGAGGTATATGGTCCGATGAGACCAAAATAAGGCTTCTTGGCAACAAACATCAAAGGTGGGTTTGGCGTAGACAGAAAGATAGCCATACAGAAGAGCACCCCATACCCACTTTGAAGTCTGATGTTGTGGGGCTGTTTTTCTTCCAAAGGCCCTGGACATCTTGTTAAGATACATGGTATCATGTACTCCATCAAATACCAGCAGATATTAAATAAAAACCTAACAGCCCCCCTCTAGGAAGCTTAAAATGGGCCGTGGTTGGACCTCCCAGCAGGACAATGATCCGAAGCACACCTCACAATCAACACAAAAATGGTTCACTGACAGCAGAATAAAGGTTTTGCCAGGGCCATCACAGTCCCCAGACATAAACCCCATAGAAAATATGTGGGAAAAGCTGAATCTGCAAATGTGTTGACCTCAGAATCTGAAGGATCTGCAGAGATACTGTATGTAGGAATGGTCTCAGGCCTGTGCCATGTGTTCACCAACCTCATCACGCATTATAGGAGAAGACTTGGAGCTGTTATCTTGGCAAAGGGAGGCTGCTCAAAACTTTAAATTAAGGGGTGCCAATAATTGTGGCACACCTGTTAAGGAGAACAGTATTTATTTCATGAAAAAAAAAATGTTTTCTTTCAATAATTTTATTTGTGAATATTTTGAGTGAAAGACCAAGAGGATAAACAGCAAACAAATATTTTTTCATTGCCTGTTTTGGTCACATTCACTAAGGGTGCCAATAATTGCGGAGGGCACTGTAGGTGTAACGAGGAACAGGCAGGTGTAGCTGTAGCAGGTGTAAATATTCATAACTCTGCAAAGGTGTAGACTTACATCCAAAGGGATTTTATTCATGAAAAATAACTTCTAAATACAACCCCAAATCACAAAAAAATTGGGACGGTATGGAGAATTCAAATAAAAAAGAAAGCAGTGATTTATAAATTAACCTTGGCTTGTTTTTCATTGCAGACATTATGAACACAAGATATTTTATGTTTTGTCTGGTCAACTTTGATTTTGAAATATACATCCATTCCTGCTATTTAGGATTGCAACACATTCCAAAAAAAGTTGGGACAGGGGCAATTTAGGGGTAGTAATAAGGTAAAATAATGAAATAATGATGTGATATGTAACCAGTGATGTCAACAGGTCATTGTAATCATGATTTGGTACAAAAGCAGCATCCAGGAAAGGCCTGGTCCTTTAAGAGCAAAGATGGGCCAAGGATCGCCAGTTTGCCAACAAATGCGCGAGCAAATAATTACTAAAAAATTATTACTAATAATATAACTAAAAGATTCAAGGAATCTGGAGGAATTTCAGTGCGTAAAGGGCAAAGGGCTCAAGCCTAAGCTGAATAACCGTGATCTCCAATCCCTCAGACGGCACTTCATCAAGAACCGTCATTCATCTATAAGCGATATAACCACATGGGATCAGGATTACTTTGGCAAACCTCCAATACATAGTTACATCCACAAATTGCAGTTAAAACTTTACTGTGCCAAAAGGAAGCCTTTATGTTAACCGTGTCCAGAAGCGCAGTCAATTTCTCTGGGCTCAGAGGCATCTGGGATGGACCATCACACAGTGGAAACGTGTATGGTGGTCATACAAATCAGTATTTCAGGCATTTTATGGAAGAACGTCATTGAAGTGTTGTGAAAAGGAATGTGTAAAGTGATTAAAGCTTTAAATTGCCAACTTTTTTGAAATATGTTGCAAGAATCAAAATTGAATTAAGTGTTTATTTTGAAAAAAATAAAAAATTCATGAGGTAAAACATCAAAAAAATTGCTGTTGTATTGTTTTCAATGTAATACTGGATTTACAAATCATGGTGTCATAGGAGGCCTGAAGAGGACTCCTAGCCTGAGAGAATGTAACGTCACACAGCTGCTCACACTCAGAGACACCTTATATGAACAGGAGGAGCTAATCACTCTCACCAACACACACTCTCTCTCTCACACACATATCCTCTCTTTTACACACACAGACACATACGCAAACACACAGACACACACACTCTCTATCACAAATTCTCCATCTTTTGCTCACACACACACACACTCACTCTCTCTTTCACACACACACACACACACACACAGACAGACACACATACCTTCTTTCGCCCTCTCTCTCACACACACACACACACACACACACACACACACACACACACACACACACAGAGAAACACAGAAAACACACACGCATTCTTTAAGACCGGACTTATTAATTTACACTCAAGCCACAATCTAAAATTGAAAAAGGCCCCGAAATACTGAATACAACAGTGGTAATTAAATTAAGGAGTACATGAGTACATGCTTTTAGACAAGTTTACACGAGAACATGCTTTTATACAAGTTTACATGAGTACATGCTTTTAGACAAGTTTACACAAGTACATGCTTTTAGACATCCAGTAAAGGTTTCCTGAACATCTTGAGTTCTGTTGATGTGGCCATTTGAGTACATGGGCCGTTTATCTAGTGGCAGCATATATGACGGGTGGATTATCGGTCTGCAAGTTGCTCCTCCTCTTCTTCTTCTTCTTGGCAGTGAAGCTCAGAGCTGAATAGGTCAGAGAGTCTGAATCCTGAACCTGAAGCAACACAATACACAAAACAAAAAGGACATGCCCTGCAGGAACACAAAACACACTCATGCAGCTACACACACCCCACTGCAGAACTGCCCTGCAGGAACACAAAACACACTCATGCAGCTACACACACCCCATTGCAGAATTGCCCTGCAGGAACACAAAACGGTCGCCCGGTGCGGCACCAAGTATCGTGGGGGGCGGCACGACCAAAAAAAAATTATAATAATAATCTGGGCCGCGAAGCTATCATATCACTGTGTGGGGAATTGGCCAATCGGCGCCCCTGCATCTGCAGGCGCTCCAGCTTGCACCCCTGCTTGCTAAGAAGGTGCCGTCTATGTGTGAAAAGGGGGAAGGGAGTGCGGGGGAAAAGTTCAGCTCTGGGTCTCTCAACTGGAATGGACAAGTGGGGGGACGGGGGGATCCACTGTAGGCTAAAGTCACACCTCGACTTTCTTGCAAACGCACATTCATAATATTATAATTACAGGCCTATAATTCCTGCACGTTTTTTGTTTTTCTGAATTGTGTGAAATGGCTTATACAAATAGGTAATACTGAACGATTATGTGTCACCAAAGGCAAGGTGAATTGGTTTAGTCTTAACTTCTGTACGAGTGACAGTTTTGGGGGATGGAGAATTTGTTGATTGTCGAGTGCAAAATAAGCACAGAGATGGATAGGAAAAGGCCAAAGCCGTCAGGTGCCCAATTTCGAAAAAAAAGAAAAGAAGAAGAGGAGAAACAAGCAAAAGGTATGACACTATGTTCTCTCTGTTTGATTACGGTATCCATGTAATGATGAAGGGCTAATGTTAATTGGTGGTATAACTCTTACATTTGTTAGCCTGCTATTCTGCTGCCTATGATTATACAACAATAAATCGGTTTTAACTCAACAAACACAAGATCTAATTTCTTGTTCCTCCCTGAAAGAAGTTAATATAGCGTCTAATGACAGATATTTAGCATGTAGGCAGTAAGGGCATGTAAGGGCATGTTTATTCCCATTAATTCCCTTAAGTGTGTTATTTAAACTTCTCTTAAAGGATTTGTGCAATTGTGCAAAGTTTATCTTTCATTTATTTAGTTATTATAAAATATATATATATAAATAAATATATATATATATATATATATATAAAAAAAAAATATATATATATAAAATAAAAGGGGGCTCAGAGGGGGTCTCGCCCGGGGCGTATTTTCATGTAGAACCGCTACTGCTTGCAGCTGCAGTGGATAAAATATGAGATTTTAGACGAGGAAATTGTAGTGTGTGAAATGTGTTACTTTCAAAATGTAAACACAACACAGATACATTAATATGAAACAAATATAAAACCAAATCAAATACAATCAAATACAATAATGTCAAGTCACACATACCGTCCTCTACTGGCTCAACCTCATCTACAGAAGCTGGAGCAGAAATACACAGTATGAGGGAGGAACACACACAACTCAGAATGATTTATATCACTGAATCCAAACACCCTGATATACTCAAACAAACACACACACACACACACACACACACACACACACACACACACACACACACACACACACACACACACACACTCACACATACACAAATCTTGTGACATGAACTAGAATAATTTCTATCACTGAATCCAAGTACTTACTAGTATATACTAAAACACACACACACACACACACGCGCGCGCACACACACACGGAAACACACATATACACACACTCACACACACACACACACACACACACACACACACACACACACACACACACACACACACACACACACACACACACACTCATACACAGATGCAGACATAGAAAAATGGTGAAAGAAAGAGAGGTGATGGTTACCTGTGATGGTTAAGTAGGTTGCATTGTGATAAATCATGCGACCCTTTGGCTGCGTTAGACAGTAGTAAAGGCCAGAGTCAGACACATTCACATCTCTAATCTCTAACGTAGAGGTCGTGGTGTGTAAAGTTCCGTTGATGTGTTTGCTATTAAATCCATTGAAGTACTGAGGAGGCTTTGTTTCTTTTGCCAGACGGTTGTATTGAATAGTGAGGATGGAGACTGGAGCTGACTGGTTGGTTTGTCTCAGCCAAGTGATCGACTTGAATCCTGTCTCTTTTACAGAACTGTATGAGCAGTTTAACTGGACCGACTGACCCTCACGCACCACCACTGAGGTGGACATGGACATGGAGAACACAGCCACCAGCACACCTGACACACACACACACACACACACACACACACACACACACACACACACACACACACACACACACACACACACACACACACACACACACACAGGTCTACTCTGATTACCAACATTCACAATAGCCTGTAGCAGCGCACAAATGATTTACTGAACACGATCATTATGAACACACTTTCCCACTTACTTTGACTGGGTCATATGAATGGGCAAATTTTGTACATACATTGATTGATATTAATTACATGTATTTATTACTAATTGTTAAGTACTCACCCATCGTGTAGAGAACCAGGCCTGATGAGGAGTACTCCACCATGGTGTGAGTGTGTGTGTGCATGTGCGGGTAGGGTAGAGGAGAGGACTCGTCTGATGAACACTAAAGGAGTGACTTTAGAGGAGAGAGGGCGTGGGGTACATGTGTGTGTGTTTGTGTGTGAGTGTGTGAGTGTGGGTGTGTGTTTGTGTTTGTGTTTGTGTGTGTATTTGTGTGTGTGTGTGTGTGTGAGTGTGTGTGTGTGTGTGAGTTCGTGTAAGTGTGTGAGTGTGGGTGTGTGTGTGTGTTTGTGTTTGTGTTTGTGTGTGTGTGTGAGTGTGTGTGTGTTTTGTGTGTGATTCAAGTGAACCTTTATTTTACCATCCCTGGTTCATATTTTTGTTCAGGCAAAATTATGCTATAAAATCATCCATTCCATAGACAGGCCTCCTGTTATAAGCCTATATGTATAAATCCTCTATCCCATCCTACAGACAGGCCTCCTGTTATCAGCAATAAATCCTTAAATTCATGTAAAATACATTCCAGGGGTTAGAGATAAGGGGAATCATCTAAAGGGTCGTTTACATGCCAGCTTGCTAACTAGCTCTCTAGTCCTGTCTGTTCCACCACATTACCAGTCAGCTCCAGTTTTCGTTCTCACTATTCACCACAGTCGTCAGCAGTTTGCATCGCAGGCAGGTTGGGTTAGGGCAGACCTGGGCAATGTACGGGCGTTGGCTGTCCTCCTCATATCCACCTTGAGTTCAGCCTATTGGTCCGGCCCTCCACAACAGTCCCAATATATCATGAGGCCCCTTGGGGAAATGAATTGCCCACCCCTGGGTTAGGGTAATCATCTAAGGGTTAGGGTAGTTATCCAAGGGTTAGGGTAGTTATCTAAGGATAAGGGTAGTTATCAAACAGTAAGGGTAGTTAACTAAGGGTTAGGGTAATTATCTTAGGGATAGGGTAGTTATCTAAGGATTACGTAGAGTTAGGGTAGTTATCTAAGGGTTAAGCGGCTTTTGTACTCAAGGCCGATTTAGGGACGTTTTAGACGCAGAACCGTAAGCACGTAATTTACCCAAGGAACTTGTTTTAGACAAGTTTTGTTTTACGGTTCCTCACGGTTCCCTAAGGATTGTGCGTGTTGCAAAGCAAATCGACGCCAGAACTGTAGGATTTATTTTGAGGGAAGTAAGCATATTTATTGCAGCAGGACAAAGGGAAAAAAACGTACTGGAGCATGAAAGTGTAGTGGACGAAAGGCTTGATGATATGAATACATGTGTTACACAAAATACAAAGGTTGGCAATTCAGTACCAGTGGCGAAAAAGACATGATGCAGGAATTCGTTTATTGACACATCTTTTAATGACTGCGACAGCGCTTTAAAACGATGTGTTTATGAGTTACATTAGACATGAGAGGTAAACGGTCAAAGATGAGAGGTAAACGGCGAGAGAATGTCATCATGAGTGTATGTTGTCAATGCTTGTAAATACAATGGTGCTGACACAAGTTAACACCACGTTAATGTTAACTTTTGTATATGAGCAGACCGGGCTCATTCTATCAAACTGGCGGGTGCAATTGATTGATTCACGTCAATATGATGATATCACAAGTGGTGGAAAATGAATATGAAAGTATTTGTTCGGTGAATTAGCACATTCTCTCCAAACAATCGCGGGTGAGAATTGGATTTTCTCTCCATAAATTTGCGGTCATTTGAGCGTCCTTATAAGTGTTTAAAGAGGGTTTGTAAAGGAGTTCATGTCTTCAGACGTCTTCTGTTATGTTTGTTCATAATCCATAAGAAAAGGCTTGTGAGACAGTCTGCAGGGTATTCATGATTAAAATAAATTCTGGGTCTAAAAAATATTGTAGTATGCTTTGAAACCGGAAACGTGAGACTCTGTGAAAGGCTGTGGTTAGCCGGCCAATCACAGTCTTTACGAGCTGCGTAGGGCCGGAGTGTTTTAGTCGCATAGTCAGAAATTTTGGGCGATGCACTTAAGCACCTAAGGGGGGGTATTTTACTGCGCAAGGGGGGGTTGTGTATATTACGTGCTTACGCGTTGCGTCTAAAAGCCCTTGCATGCTTCTAAAGGGAGCATGAATTGCTAGGTGCTTACGCGTTGCGTTGGGGGTGTTGCCAAGCATTTCACACCCAGAACAATAGGCTTGCGTAAAATGGCGCAAGTCTAGAAAAAGGGGCCGACGCACGCAAGACGTAAAAAGTTGCGCAAGGGTCGCGCAAGGGGCTTGCGCGGCCTCTTGCGCTTGCGCTTACGCTTACATAACTGAGCATAAATCGGCCTTAAAACAGAGCATATTTCACCCTTCAGTTTTTAAGCATGCAAGATACGTAAGAGCCCCTTGCGCAGTTACGTAACCCCTCTTACGTGCTTAAGTGCGTCCCCAAAAACTTGTAACTATCCACAAAACCACGCCGGCCCCACGCAGCCAGCAAGACTGTGGTCTAACCACATCCTTGAGCCAGGATATTTTTGATAGACCCAAGACCCATCCAAGACCCAGGATATTTTTGAATCATGAATAGCCTGCAGACCATCTCACAAGCTTCTTCTTGTTGAGGTCTAAAGATATGAGCATCTATACAAACCCTCTTTAAACACTTTTAATGACGCTCAAATGACCGCGGTTCATGGATAGAATACTATCCCATTCTCACAGGGGAAAAAAACGTTGGCTGCGATTGTTTGGAGAGAACACACTCATTCACCGAACTAATACTTTCATATTCATTTTCCACCACTTGTAAGGTCATGTCATCCATTCATATAGATGTGAATCAATCAATTGCTCTCGTGAGGCAAGCACGAGTTTGATAGAATGGAGCCCTGTCCGCTCATATGCAAAAGCAATCATTAACGTGAAGTGGAGTTAACTTTCGGCCAACACCATTGTATTATAACACTGACAACATACACTCATGATGAGAAGGTACACCTGGTGATTCTCGCGCCTTTTATCCTTCACCTTTGAATAATGTAACTTATAAACACATAGTTTTAAAGCACTGTGGCCGTCCTTAAAAGACGTGTCAATAAACAAACTTCTGCATCATGTGATCTGTCTTTTTCGCAACTGGTACTGAATTGCCAACCTTTGTATTTTGTGTAACACATTTATTCATAACATCAATATTAGCCTCTGGCCCACTACACTTTTATGCTCCGGTAAAGGTTTTTTTCCCTTTGTCCCGCTGCAATAAATACGCTCACTTCACTCAAAATAAGAGTGGTTTGACTGTGTTTGTGAATTATGCATGTGTGTGTGTGTGTGTATGTGTGTGTGCGTGTGTGTGAGTTGTTGTGGGTGCTTACATGCATGCATGAATGTATGTATCCACTTCATTGTGTTCTGTGGTTTTATAGACCTGAAAAGGTGTGTGTGTCTGTGTATGTGGCAGAGCTGAAAGAGCTTAACTGAATGTGTGTATGTGTTTATTGTGTCGAAGTATGTGTGTGTGTGTGTGTGTCTGTGTGTGTGTTTGTGGTGAAACTGGTTTCCTTTCCTGCAGCCCTAAGATGGTGTGTGTGTGTGTGTGTGTGTGTGTGTGTCGGTGTGTGTGTGTGTGTGTGTGTGTGTGTGTGTGTGTGTGTGTGTGTGTGTGTGTGTGTGTGGGCGGGTGCAGTTGAAGACCAGAACAGAAACCACACTAATCTTCCACTGCTCAACAAAGGACATGTGAGGTCAACAGCATACAAACACACTCTTTACGAACACACTCCTCACAATCACACTCCTCACAAACACACACACTCCTCACGAACACTAAAGGACTCAAGGAAAGAAGCTAGCCTAGCACAGTAACTGCTAATAGGTTTCATTTGTAGATATCTGTGAGATATATTTCAACAAGACAATCAAATCATCTCTCATCCAATCATAGTGAGTGACTTAACATCTGCGCCCTTTCAAAAACTTGCAGATGGACTCTCTCTTTCTCTCTCTCTCTCGATCTCATGGTGCCCCCTGTCCCCCTCTCTCTGTTGATCTCTCTCTCTCCTCTCTCTCTCTCCAGCATGCGTCATGTTTCCTGTGTTCCTGCAGGCCAGTTCTGCAGTGGGGTGTGTGTAGCTGCATGAGTGTGTTTTGTGTTCCTGCAGGGCAGTTCTGCAGTGGGGTGTGTGTAGCTGCATGAGTGTGTTTTGTGTTCCTGCAGGCCAGTTCTGCAGTGGGGTGTGTGTAGCTGCATGAGTGTGTTTTGTGTTCCTGCAGGCCAGTTCTGCAGTGGGGTGTGTGTAGCTGCATGAGTGTGTTTTGTGTTCCTGCAGGGCAGTTCTGCAGTGGGGTGTGTGTAGCTGTGGTTCTGGTTCTTGGGGTTCTCAGTGCTGTTCTCAATCTGGTGCTTTTCATCGTGATCCTGACCAAACACAGAGCTGCACTCAGACAGAACACAGGTTTGGGTTTTAGTCCAGTAAACCAGTGGTGCCTAAACTGTGGGGGGACTCCAAATATGTCGTGAAATAGACCCATTAGCAAGCAAGCTAGCTTCTGTCAGTGCCAGTTGTGATGTTGTTGGTTCTTGCAAGGCAAGGCTGCTGGCTGTTAACTAGTTAGTCTCAAAGACCCAAAAGCTGTTTTACTTTAACTAGCTTTTAAAATGGCAGTTCAAAGAAAGTGTCACCATTGGAACGTTACCTTCATCATTCAAATGTGTTGTATTTGTTCTTAGTTATGAGTGCTTTACATCTTTTCATGCCATTGAATGTGTTGACAGAAAGCTGTCACAGACTGGTCTGGCAGACTTCATATAAATTACACAGCAGATAAATGGATCCTCCCATCTCCTAGCTGCAGCATCCTCACATTTCCTAGCTACTGCATCCTCCCGTCTTCTTGCTACAGCATCCTCCCGTCTCCTAGCTACAGCATCCTCTCATCTCTTAGGTGCAGCATTTTCTGGTCTCTTAGTTCCATCTGTTGATCAGTGTTCCTGTTTTTCAGGAGCAAGCGTGTTAAAGCACGCAGCTCTAAGCTTCACTGAGAGTGAGATGCTGTTGTATTTCACTGCCATACACTGTTCAGAATTACATTACTGTGTTCTGGTTCAGTCCAACTTAAAATACATATTGCTCCCAATATTTGGTGTAATGATAAATGTCTTTGTTTTTTACTGATTCCACCTCTCAGTTTTTTGAAAACCAAAAGTTGCAGCCCTGAAGTGCCGATGCAGCATAAAAACTAAACAAAAAGCTGTGGTCCTGAGGTGCACATCATGCCACATCCAAACTCAAACACTTGCAGTCCTGAAGTGCAAAAAAAAAAAAAACTGAAAGAAAACACACATACAAGCTTGTATCTGCACCTCAGGGCTGCAGGTTTTTGATTTTGCTTTTTCTTCTTGCTTTTGTGTTTTGCGCTGCAGTGCCACTCTCTCTCAGTCTCTCAGTCTGCAAGTCCCTGTCTGTGTTTAGTGTTGCCTCACATGCGTTGAACCAGAACACAAACCACAGTCATTTTCCACTGCAGACCAACCAAGCCACACTTCCCACACGCTGTGTGGATGAAGTGGGAGGGAAACTACAAGTGGTAGATGCATGCATTTGGTAGATGTACACAATATACAGTATATACAAACATCATATGGTATATACATGATACGTACAAAAACAGCTTAGTGGGTAAACAGTGTGCTCATACAGTTACTGTTACAGAGGTAAGAGGAGTAGGAACAGATAAACATGTCGGCGGTGGCAATACTTATATTGCATATACAGTAAATGCTAGCATAGGGTATGAGGAATAGTAAATGTACGACAGTATGGTGGTGATGGGTGCATGTGGGCGAGGGTTTCTACAGGTAGATCAGGCGGAGAGACTAAAGCAGCGTCCCATAGCGAAGATAGTCTAGACTAGGAGAGGAAAGACAGAGTGAGTGGGTAGAGTTTGTCTGTGTGGATAAGGAAGAGTGGTGGTTCCACATCCATCAGGATTTGTATCATGCTTTAAGGGAGAAAAAACACCCAAAAACATACACACACACACACACACACACACACACACACACACATACACACACACACACACACACACACATACACACACACTTAAAGCAACTGAGACTACAGACTTATCATACACACACACACAGACACACACACATACACACACACACACACACACACACACACACATACACACACACAATCTTTGGCTCCTGTGATTGAGGGTGAGAGACAGAGGGCCTTCAGTGTTTATGTCCCCTACTGACAGGAACAGGAACTACACACACCTTACAGTCTAAGAGCTCCTACTGTAAGATACTCTTATCAACAGTAATAACCTGGACTTTTTAGAGCATTAAACCACATACTAGTCCTACTGAGTCATGCGGTTAAAGAGTGTGTGTTCTTCTGTTTACACATTTGTGCATATATGTTTATCTGCTTGGGTGTGTATGTATGTTTGTGAATGTATATTTGTCTATGTGTGTGCATGTATGTTTGTGTGTGTGTGTGTGTGTGTGTTTGTATATGTGTACATGTATGTTTGTGTGTGTGTGTGTACATGTATGTTTGTGAGTGTGTGAGTTTGTGTGTGTGTGTGTTTGTGTGCGTGTGAGTTACATGTACGTCCGTGTGTGTGTGTGGATCTCTCTCTATCTCTGGTTGTAGATTGCATGTGGCCTTTCAGCTTGTTGTTTGAAATGTTCTTCTTTCTTTCTGTGGCTGCTTGGTCCTTCACTTTACAACAGGAAATGGAACACAAAGAACACAAACAAACCCATGACTATGGCGGCAACCTCTTTCTTTTCTGTTCTTTTCTCGCCCTAGGTGGATGTTCCAAGAGAAGAAGAGGTGTCTGTGTAATCACATCTTTATTCATGTCAGAACATTTTACATATACAGTCATAAATGATTTAACAGGCGCAGTTCCAAAAGGGTTTCTGTGTGTGTGTGTGTGTGTGTGTGTGTGTGTGTGTGTGTGTGTGTGTGTGTGTGTGTGTGTGTGTGTGTGTGTGTGTGTGTGTGTGTGTGTGTGTGTGTGTGTGTGTGTATTTGTATGTGTGTGAGAGGGGAGTATACAGTGTCAGTCTGTCTGTGTGTGTGGGGTGGGGGGTTGGGTGTGTGTTTCTGTGTGTGTGTGTGTGTGTGTGTGTGTGTGTGTGTGTGTGTGTGTCTGAGAGATGACTATACAGAGCCCTTCTCTGCATTGCTGTGCTGTCCTCCTGCTCTGCGCCTGTGTGCTGTGAAGTCCAGGGCCACGTAGTCAACAGTCTGAATTTCCTAAAGAGGCACGGATGGAGAGGTGCACATCAGACACGTGCAGAGATCAGATACTGTATGAACAGACTAAACCTCACCAAACTGACCCCAAAGGTTACATGCAGAGAGATCAGAGATAAGCAGACTAAACCTCACCAAACAATGCATCTAAATGAGCATCAATATTTCATCCTCTTGTCACTTAGGTAAAACTCTAAACTGACATATCTTAACTTCCTCTAGAACCAGTTTAACTCCAGGTCCATGCCCACATCAGGATAATCTCATGAATACTCTCTATAAAATGGTCCTAATATGTGTCTTAGTTGTACCTATTCAGGGTCAGCCCATAAATACTGTCTATAGAAATATATTTCTGAAAAAATAAATAATATATATTATAATATAAAGTAAATATAAATATATTTTTGAGATTTGTACCTCTTCAGGATGAATGATTGGGCTGATGTGCTGTGGTGATATCACTTTTGCAGCCACTGGAAAAAAATAACCATACACACTTTAGTAAGTAAGTGTATTTGTTTGTGTGTGTGTGCGCTTTTGGTTATATGGGGTGTGTGTGTGGGCATATGTATATGTGCGTGTGTGCATATGTGTGAGTGTAGTGTGTGCATACATGTATGTGTTCGTGTGCAGGTCTGTGTGTGTGTGTGTGTGTTTTTGTGTGTGTGTGTGTGTGTGTGTGTGTGTGTGTGTGTGTGTGTGTGTGTGTGTGTGTGTGTGTGTAGTACTCACACGTTCTGTTCATTATCAGTGTGAGAATGACGACCAGACTGACAGTCAGAGCAGACACCAGCAGAGGCAGCAGGAGAGGACGGGACTCTGGAGAGAGCAGAGACAGACAGATTGTGTGTGATACAAACTCTTGCACACACACATACAGTATATACTCACACACACATAAGGGGATGCTATATGTAGTTTAATATAGTTAACACTTTGTCTAGATGGCCAGTGCAGTTCCATATAGTTAACACTGTGTCAGTGTAGTTCCATATAGTTAACACGGTTACAGTATAGTTCCATATAGTTAACACTGTGTCAGTGTAGTTCCATATAGTTAACACGGTTACAGTATAGTTCCATATAGTTAACACTGTGTCAGTGTAGTTCCATATAGTTAACACTGTGTCAGTGTAGTTCCATATAGTTAACACTGTGTCAGTGTAGTTCCATAGAGTTAGGTACCTGGAGGGTATTCACCTGTCCCGTTGCCAGTGCCTCCTGGGGAATCTGTCTCTGGCAGCAGGTGATTGACAGCTCTGTGGTTGTAGTCTGACCCTGTGGGAATACTTAATGTTAGATAACCTTCATGCTTTCCTTTTCAGTTTATCACTTTCACTTAATTTGCTGTAATTTAAGCATTACGGATGCGGGGTTAATGTCCACCTTTCACAGTCAGCAAAGTCCCGTTACTGAACTCTATGCTGCCTGAGTCAATGAGGACACAGCAGTAAAGAGCAGAATCAGACGGCTGGACATCCCTGATGTTTAGGTGAAACACCCCAGCTGCAGGTTGCCCATCAAACCGAGTAGATCCCTCAAACTCTGGTTGCATTTCTGGTTGTCCATATTTGTCCCCATATTTGTTCCTGGTGGCTACAGGCTGTGGCTTGTGTCCAGCAGTCAGTTTGAGCCAGTACAGCAGGACGTATCTTTCTGAATGAGAGCAACTCAGAGTCACATTCTCCCTCTGGTGAAGCACCAGAGCAGAGTCTGTCTGACGCAGCGCCCCAGCTTGGGTCTCCCCTACAGGGAAGAAAGAAAAGAACTAAGCATCAACCACTGGTTTAGAACTCACCCAGCAGAACCAGCATCAACCACTTGTTGTGTGTGTGTGTGTGTGTATGTCCATCATCACACTTACCGATTCTAAAGAGCAGCAGCAGAATCAGAGGAAGGGCCTGCTGTGGTGTCATGATGCTCAGTCTGCTTCAGACAGCGGATGAGAGGCTGATATATGAGGCGCCTCCTTTATCAAGTTGCTACTGGCAACGTCAGCGGGAAGTCAAAGTACCACAGAGGTAGGTCACTGATTGGCCCAGCCCAGTCTCAATGAATTTAATGCTGAAGATGAATACCTGAATTTAATAAATGAAGATGAGTACTTGTAGATGAAAAGTCCTATATCTTTACATCCAGTGTATAATAAGAGATTCAATATTATGATGGTAATATGCCCTGCAGTGGCCTTGCTTGTCTGTAGTTTTTATTTAGGTCAGAGCTAAGTTCTTCCTGTGTGTGTGTGTGTGCGTGTGAGAGTAAGTAAGTGTGTCTTTGTACCTCAGGTTCTGTGTGTGTGTGTCTTGATATGTGTGTGTGTGTGTGTGTGTGTGTATGTGTGTGTAAGAGAGAGTGAGTCTGTGTACCTCGAGTTATGTGTGTGTGTGTGTGTGTGGGTAAGAGAGAGTAAGTGAGTCTGTGTACCTCGAGTTCTGTGTGTGTGCGTGTGTGAGAGAGAGAGTAAGTAAATCAGTGTACCTCAAGTTCTGTGTGCTCCTTGTTCACCTCCTTCAGAGTCAAAGTCAGTTTATTGTGGTCACAGACGCCAGTCAACACACACGTGCATTTTTTTGGGTGGCGACACAGTACACACACACACACACACACACGCACATGCCGCAAGAGGTTGCAATGAAATTAGTGCATTTATCCCAACCTGGCCTAAATTCCTCCAGGGCAAACATGGCGCCCGGGGACCAAGTCGAGTGATCATGTCCGTCTTGGTCAGGGACGGACATGAGAGTGATATTTTTCTGTTCTTCGGCATTTTTTTCTGTTGGGGTTCTTAGTGGAGGAAACACGGGGAGAACATGTAAACTCCACACAGAAAGGCCCGGGAGATGGCCCACCTGAGCACTGAAGGCCTGGGGAGAACCTGCCCCCAGTCCCAACAGCGCCCCATGCAGGAATCGAACCCAGGACCTATTTGCTGTGAGGCACTGTGTGTGTGTGTGTGTGTGTGTGTGTGTGTGTGTGTGTGTGTGTGTGTGTGTGTGTGTGTGTGTGTGTGTGTGTGTGTGTGTGTGTGTGTGTGTGTGTGTGTCAAGGCGATGCGTGGGTCAGGCATGAAGTAGGCTTTGGACAGTGTGTGAGCGTGTCTTACTTGGATCAAGGCAGGATTCTTTCTAACTAAAATGTTTGGTCTCCACCGGTTTCCTATGATGGCAGAGGCCCTCAGACTGTGGCTTGCTTTAATAGGCTTAAAAACTTCAAACTGCATTATTTGGAGCTTTTTACATCAGTGTAGCCTGTTACTGTTACTTCAAAGCTCTCTCCTCACCTTAGGGGGACACTCACAACACACATATATAAATAAGACAGTAGAGTCCAGTGAGCGTCGTCTGGCACTGCCCCCTGTGCAAGCACGGCAATCCAGACTATTCTCAGTTGTAGTTCCACGTTGGTGGAACGACCTGCCTAGCACTACCAGAGCAGGGGCGTCCCTCTCTACCTTCAAGAAGCTCTTGAAGTGCCAACTCTTCAGAGAGCACCTCCCTTCCGAACTGGCACCTTGGCTTAACTTGCGATTAAGCAGTGACAGTCCCACACTTCTTTTTCTTTTTCTTTCTATGCCGTTTTCTATTTTTTGAAAAAATAAGCAGTATTTATTGTGACACCAGGTTTTATTGCTCTTAGCTTGATTGTTCTCTCCCTTGTACGTCGCTTTGGACAAAAGCGTCTGCTAAATGACTAAATGTAAATGTAGAGTGTGTGTGTATTGGCAGAGGTAAACACACACATATAAATAAGACTGTAGTGCGTGTGCATTGGCAGAGGTACCACACACACACACACACACATAAATAAGACTGTAGTGCGTGTGCATTGGCAGAGGTACCACACACACACACACACACATATAAATAAGACTGTAGTGTGTGTGTGTGTGTGTGTGTGTGTGTGTGTGTGTGTGTGTGTGTTTGTGTGTATTGGTAGAGGTACACACGCACACATAAAGAAGACTGTAGAATCTGTGTGTATTGGCAGAGGTACACACACATACACACACACACATACATATAAATAAGACAGTAGCAATAGTTTATTGATCTGCTCAATTGCACACATATACATACACTGTGTGCACAATTATTAGGCAAGTTGTATTTTTGAGGATTAATTTTATTATTGAACAACTACAGTGCTCTCGGTCAATACAAAATGTCAATAACCTCAAACCTGAATATTTAAGAAAGTAAAAGTGAGGTTTTGGTTTTCTTAGGAGAATATCTATGTCTGCACAATTATTGGGCAACTATGAGTGTGCATAATTATTATGCAACTAAATGAAAAACGACAAATTTCCCATCTCACTTGTCTATTTTCATCTGTTTAAGTAAGAATAATACACAAACAGCTCAAAATATACAAATAAACATTTCTGACATTTAAAAAAATAAAAATAATTGACCAATAAAGTCACCCTTCTTTTCAATAGCAGTAACAAGCCTTCCATTCATGGAGTCTGTCAGTTTCTTGATCTGTTGACGATCAACGTTTTGTGCAGCAGCAACCACAGCCTCCCAGACACTGTTCAGAGTGGTGTACTGTTTTCCTGCACTGTAAATCTCCTGTTTAAGAAGGCTCCACAAGTTCTCAATAGGGTTTGGGTCAGGTGAGGAAGGGGGCCATGTATTATTCTTTCATCTTTAAGGCCTTTACTGGCTAGCCACGCAGTGGAGTACTTCGATGCATGCGCTGGAGCATTGTCCTGCATAAAAATCATGGTCTTTTTGAAAGATGCAGACTTTTTCCTGTACCACTGCTTGAGGAAAGTGTCTTCTTAAAACTTGCAGTAGGTTTGAGAGTTGATTTTGAGTCCATTTCACTAATTTCAACCCAAAACGGTCCAATTAGCTCATCTTTAATAATACCAGCCCATACCAGTACCCCACCTCCAACTTGCTGGCATCTGAGTCGAAGTGGAACTCTGCCCGTTACTGATCCAGCCACGGGCCCAGCCATCTGGTCCGTCAAGAGACACTCTCATCTCATCAGTACATATCACCTTTGAAAAATCTGTCTTCAGATAGTTCTTGGCCCAGTCTTGACGTCTTAACTTATGTGTCTTGTTCAGTGGTGGTCGGGTTTAAGCCTCCCTTACCTTGGCCATGTCTCTGAGCACTGAACATCTTGTACTTCTGGGCACTCCAGGTAGGTTGCAAGTCTGGAATATGACAGCACTGGATGATAATGGGTTCCTGGTAGCTTTACATTTGATTCTTCTCAAATCTTTGGCAGTTAATTTGCGTCTTTTTTTCTCAACACGTTTCTTGTGACCCTGTCGACTATTTGCAACAAAACCTTTGACGGTTCTGTGTTCACGCGCCAATATCTTAATAATTTCAAGAGTGCTGCATCCTTCTGAAAGACTTTATACAATGTTTGTCTTTGCAGAATCAGTTAAATCTCTTTTTTGGCCCATTTTGCCTTAGGAAAAGAAACTGCCTAATAATTATGCACACCTTGATATAGGGTGTTGATCTCCTTAGGCCACTCCCTCCCTCATTTCACAGATACATAACACCTGATATGCTTACATCCAATAAGCATTCAAGTTTATACAGCTTGGAGTTGGAAAATTTGCATAAAAATTATGATATGGTCAAAATACTCACTTGCCTAATAATTGTGCACACAGTGTATATTAATAATTATTTATATTATATTAAATAATATATCCACACATGCAGTATACAGTATCTGTGTAAAACAAAAATATATGTTTTTATGTGTGTGTGTGTGTGTGTGTGTGTGTGTATGTGTTTGTATGAAAATAGTAGTATAGTATTAAAGTAATCATCATCATCATTATAGTAATCACCATCATCATCTGCTACCACCTATTATCTCCCTCTGGAGCGAAATACGGTTTTCTGATTGGCTAATGGGGTGTACATTAAGTTCGTATAGACGGATACCTTGGACGTAGTCCAAGTAGAAAAGTTAAATCGCCGTTCTATATCAATGCTCTTGAATGGTTACCATTGACAAACAACGTAACGTTTTTTTTTTTTGAAAAACAGCCTGTTCCAGGCATTACTTTCTCACTACTTTCTCTAACGGGAGCACTAGGCTTCAAATCAAGAATTCATCAGGTTTTTATACATATAACGTTTCCTAAAGATAAAGGAAATTCTAAATAATAATAATATTAATAATAAAAACATTTTTGGATGTTGTAAACGGGAGATAAGCGGGATAACGGCCTTCGAGCTGTACTGTACAGCTCGTAGGCCGTTATCCCTTACTTATCATTACCACCACCACCAACATCATCATCATCATTATAGTCATCATCATAATCATCATCATCACCACCACCATCATTATAGTCATCATCATCATCGTCATCATCACCATCATCATCATCATCATCATCATTATAGTCATCGTCATAATCATCATCATCACCACCACCATCATTTTAGTCATCATCATCATCATCCCCATCATCATCATCATTATAGTCATCATCATAATCATCATCATCATCAACCTTATAGTCATCATCATCATCATCATCCAATCAAGTGAGCCCCTCAGTGCAGAGGTGGTGAGTGGGTCATGGACCATGTGACTGGGTCATGTGACCTGCTTTCAGCTCCTGTTCTGGTATCGGATTGGGGAATAGAGAGTGTGTGTGTAGAGTGTGTGTGTCTCTCTCCGCTGTGTGTCTCTCTGACCTGCAATCAGCTGCACTGTGGCGTAGCTCACACCATCACCATCCTGCTGACACACACACCACAAGACCATACAGTTAAACACACACACACAAGTGTATTTACATGCACACACACACAAACAAAGACACACACACCTATGTATTTACACACACACACACACACACACACACACACACACACAAATACACAATACGTCCTAACCTATGGAGACACATCCATGCACAAATTTGAATGAAAACACAGCTCATTTATGAAAACATAGCTCATGGTGAGAACCACATAACACGGCAGTCACTTCATCTTACCTGTCCTCTACCTGCTGAAGAAGCCTCGGACACTGGGACGAGAGGCTGAGCTGTGTTACACAGAGACACACCTGAGGATGGACTATTATGTTAATACAGATCTCCTGATTTAGTTTTCCAAAAATAATTGTGACGAGTTATTAGTTTTTAAGGAATTAGAATTTGTTATAAGGTCAATACACCTGCATCAGGTTTATTATGTGATTTAAAAAGCCATCTCCTTTACAGGCTGGATTTAAAGCTGAAATTGGCAGAAATGTCCTCAATTAAAGCTGTGGACCTCACCTTTAATAAGATCGTGGACTGCACGCTTAATAAGATCGTGGACAGCACCTTTAAGGCTGAGTGAATAAGATCTTGGAATGCACCTTAAAGGCTGTGAGAATATTACTGTAGGATCTAAGAAGTTTTAATCTCAAGTGGTCTGACCTGATTGGCTGGCTGACTGTGACTTCTTCACCCTCAAACAAAAGGCCACATTCATCAGCAGACTCATCAGTAGCACTGTGGCCAGCGATGATACAACGAGGAGCACCGTTACTGGCTCAAACCGGTCATCTGAATGTGGGGTGACAACACAGGTAAGAAGAACAACACAGGTTAGAAACATCCCTTTTATCCCCAATAAACCAGGGTGCACAACCCCCTCAGAGACCTGTGCTAGCTGTGCTGTGTTAGCATGCTGAGGATAGCTGTGCTGTGTTAGCATGCTGAGGATAGCTGTGCTGTGTTAGCATGTTGAGGATAGCAGTGCTGTGTTAGCATGCTGGGCTTAGCTCAAAACTTCACATATTTGCTGTTTTGTATACCTTGAACGTGCACACGAGTCCCGTTCCCAAACACTATGTGCCCACAGGCAGCCACAGCGCAGTAGTATGTATGCGCGTCAGAGATGCTGAGGTTCCTCCTGGGTAGCTGGTGCACACAGCTGTGTGTGTGTGTGGTATCCTCAGGACACGGGTCACACACACACCTGTCTCCATGGCTGTACACCACTCCTGGATGGGACTCTCCTGAAGCGAGTTGGAACCAGAACACCCTTGGCTCCTCTGCACAGCTCCCAGAGTGGACGCTGCATGTCAGGGTCACGTTGCCCCCTGAGGGGACTGACACGGAGTCCGGCTGCTCAATGACCACATGGTGGCTGGAGTCCTCGCCTGAGATAAGCAGACCATGGGGAAGGTTATTATTATTTCTCGCCCAAGATAAGCAGACCATGGAGAAGGTTAGTGGTAGTGTTCCCCAAAAAAGTAAAACAATGAAATGCAAAATATAAGTGGGACCGATGAGATGAATCTTTGACATATTATTTGTCTGAGGAAGTTGGCAATGACAGGATGAGTAGATTTACACACACAGTGTCTATAAAAAAATCCTGTTTTACAACAATAAATAGGCTTTTTTGACACCGATCAGCAGAAAAATAATAATGTCTAGTAAGTAATCTAAATTAATATACAACATAAAACACATACACACCCAACTGCCTGGGAAATAAACACATCAAGCAACACTCAGATTACGAGAGAGACATGTCTTACCTCTGACGAATAAAATAGTTCCTTCTCCAAAGGTCACTTCAGCATAAACCACCGTACTGCAGTAGTAGGCTGCTGAGTCTGTAGTTTGTGTTTGGGAGATTGTCAGATTAAAGCTGTTATGTCCACCTTTCGCTTCAAATCGACCGCTCTTGTCAAAGTCATTTTGGTAGGTTGTTGTTGAAGTGTAATATGATGCCATGGACACAAGCCTCTCTCCAAAAGCCTGTCTTGTCCAGAGGACACCGGACTGTATTGTCTGGCGATACAAACAGGTGAGATGAACATCGTCGCCAGCCTTTGCCGAGATGATGGAGGGAGTCTGTGTGATCTTGTCCTGGGTGAGAGATCCACCTGAGAAATAAAAGATTATATAACTAGCAAGACACATGTACTCTGCCGTTATGTAGATCATTTCATGCTTTTACTTTTGTACAGAACTTTATGGTATTACTTATGTACATAACTCATGATATAATTTGTTGTCATTTGTACATAATTTATCTGAATAGGGATGATGGTAAGCTAGGCTAATACCAAGGCTAAATTAGGTTTATGGATTAGGCTTTTCACATGAAAGTGAAACAACATACAGACAATGTAAGACAAAAAATAATTATTTATTATTATTTATAATATAATGAAAAATGATAATAATTGCAAACTACATGAGACCTTTTTCAATCTGATCACACATACTATGCACATGCAGTATGCTTTATGTAAGAATACTCACATGCTATGGCCGAGGCCACCAGTATATGTGAAGTGTATTCAGCTTTATATGATATATCAGGTTTGTTTCTGTGTAAAGTATAATATCATTATAAATACTCAATCACAGTGGAAAAAAATCACTGATGTGTCGGAAGTGTGTGTGCGTGTGCGTTTACTGGTACATTTTAAATGAGGTTTGTTATATTGATAACAGAAGAAATTCCAGTAGAATGGACGAAAGATGTAAATCAGGTTTGTTTCTGTATAAAGTTTGATATCACTATAAATACTCACCGTGGGAAAAAAATCACCATTGTGTCAGAAGTGTGTGTGTGTGTGTGTGTGTTTACCAGTATATTTTAAATGAGATTTGTAAGACTGGTAACACAGTAGAAACGCCAGCAGAATAGACAGTGATTTGTGTGAAGTGTGTGTGTGTGTGTTTAGATGTAGGTTCAGGTTTGTTTGTGTGTAAGGTGGATAAGAATGATAAGAGTACTCACATGCAGTAGAGATGACAAGCAGAGCTCCCCATACTTGGGCCATGTTCTCTCTTCTGAGCCAAAAGCCAAAGTGTTGACTTCCGCCTCTTCATCTCCCACCCAGGAGGACAGAGGAGACGTCAGTGAGAACACTTCCTCGAAGCGCCACAAGGGGGCCGGCTATAGTGTAGGCAATCAGAAAAGACTTGAACACATGTTCTAAGTTATTAACACATGCGCCAAGCAAGCAATTTATCCAGTAAACTAGATATTGCTGTTTCCTGTTGCTTATTGTTGCTGTGTTCATCACATCATCTACATCCACACGTGGCTTTGATGCACAGGACCTGTTTTCAAATGAAGCTGAGCGCTCTTTGACACAGTTAGTTCAACACAATGTGCACTTTGTACAGTTAAGAGAGCCTGTATGATTTAGAAGGGAAGTTGCCTTGTGGTCACAATGGAAAAACACCCTCCCTCTGTGTAACAACACTTTTCTGCTTACTGGTTTCCACAAGTACACATGCACTCCCCCCCCAACACACAAGCATCCACACACCTATGTAGTTCACATGCCCTTTTCACAGGACATGTTGTTGTTTGTGGAGCAAACCTAGTTCTCAGCAGGCCACTCACGACGGTCTTAAACTAACCCTGATACCTTTACACGAGCAGAGATGATCTAATGGACACCTGCACATTGACCTGTTCCCCAAGAGAGGACCTGATAGAGACCGGCACACTGACCTGTTCCCTCCATACCCAGAGAGGACTTGATGGAGACCTGCACACTGTCCTGTTCCCCATACCCAGAGAGGACTTGATGGAGACCTGCACACTGACCGGTTCCCTCCATACCCAGAGAGGACTTGATGGAGACCTGCGCACTGGCCGGTTCCCTCCATACCCAGAGAGGACTTGATGGAGACCTGCGCACTGACCTGTTCCCCTCATAAACACTAAGCCCGTACCCAGAGAGGACCTAATAATAACCCACTATTTTATGAGTGAAAGGCAGGTATCCGATATAACTTAATAGTCAAAGACATATATTTCACGTGTATTGCTATAGAGATTTTCACATCTCAAGTAATTTAGACCTAATTCTGACGAAGCCTGGCTTCCGCTAAGAGCCGCCACTGAGTAGCCTAACAGACCCCGCTTTACTGTAGGTCTACATTAAAACCGAAAAAAGTTCTAGCCAGGTAAAAGTGAATATTTACACTCACAAAAAAACGGACCTTAAAGCTTCTTATGGACTATGTTTTCTCACGCGACTCCTCACTGGTAACCCGGACTTCACGCTCCCCTTAACGGCAGGTGACAGAGAGTAAATAACGTGTGGGAGGAGGAGTTCCGGATGGATGTTCGAGTTTTCTCCAGGACTAGTTAGTTTGGCGTTCTGTGCTAGTTTCACCTGTCAAAAAAAACGTTGTTTAAAGCGACCGAGGCGGTGGCGGTAGACACCTCTCTGAAATGAATCCTTCCAGCCGGAGAGAGAGTGACTGGCAGGGTCTGGTGAGTGAGGTGAGTCTGGACAAGGCAGATAATGGCGTGCGGCGACCGCAGATGCTTTCCCCTTCCATATGGTGTGCGAGGAAACATTTACGATTAACTTTCCGTCATTTTGGGGATAGCTGTTGCAACTTATGCGATGCCAACGCATTAGTCTTTAATATTTTTTTTTAACAATAGTCCTATTTGTGTGCTAAAATGTTCGATAGCAATCAGTGATGTTACAAATGACACCGGGGCTTCGAAGCGTGTGTCCACCTGGTACAGTCTGTGTTGACATTAGACTGATTAAAAAGCCTACGTGGCCTGCTTGTGCTCTACTCTGAGGTAGACTGCTCTGAAGTCTGCAGCTGTAGGCTACCTGTCTGAGTCTCTAGTCCTTCTGCTTAGTTCTGCTGACTAAAATAATAGGTGCCCACTGCCCAGCCTACGTCAACTCGACGTGCTCAGTTTCCAGTAACACTTTCTTTTGAAGCTATAGGCTACTTTGAACCACCTGTTAGTCGCCTTGTAGAAAACCACCTACTGACTGAATAAGTGGCAACGGAACTGTAAATGGTGAATATTCCATTTCTTCAGGATGTAACTTAGTAGGCTATGTGATTATCTGGTCGATGGTTAGAAGTGTGTGTCCTTTCAAGTAACTTGCGCATAGCAGAGTGGAATAAGCCACAACCTTATCTACTATGTAGCGAGTGTTTGCTTTTCCGAACGATGGGTGTGCATGTGTTTGTATCCACGGGCGTGACTGTGTGTTTTTTTTCTGTCCGGTTGTCCGAGTTAAGGTAGGGTTTTAATGAAGCACACGTTGACTTATAAATAACATTGCTAATGTACCCAACCTTTTTTTGCAGTCGTGTATTCACTGAAATGGTTTACAAGTGGTGATTGTGGGTCAAAGACGAAAATGGAACTTCAGCAAATTAATAAATAAAATAAACACACACACATCAAATAAACATTACCTTTATAACCAAATGTATTATTATGTTCTATGTATTATTAAATAATGATCTGGTTTCTTGACTTCATAATTTACACAGAAATGTTGCCTATATACATTTAGAATCTTTTTTGAGTAATTTGTTAATTTCACATTTTAATGTTGGTCATAGAAAAGAATGACACAAAAATATAATTCAGCGCAACAATTATCCTAAAAATATATAGAAGGAACATTCTTAGTCATTTAAAGTGCATGAGTCTAGCACCACCATAGCAAAAGACTGAAAGATCATCAGAAAGGATCAATTATTTAGTTTTAAATTCTCTGTGCCTTGTCGGTACTTTACTTAATCTTGGGTCTTTGTTATTTCTATAGGCTACAAGAAGTTGCAGCAGCATCATTTATTTTATTTAAAAATGAATTCAACCCGTTTTCAATAAACCAATTATGATTCTTTATGCACCTTGAGAGATAAAAGTAAATGTATTCATTCTAGCAGCAGTTTTATAAAAAAAATATTACTCTGTTCTGCAAAACAGCGCTGTATGGCATTTTACTACCAGTCCACTTCTACTTCGACAACTACTACAACTATTATTATTATTTGTATTATTATTGTAACTTTTATTATTTTTATTATTATTACTATTGCTATTGCTTATACTAGTACTACTATTATTATTATAATTACTATTAATATTATTGTTATTATTATTACTACTAGTAAGCATGGGTGGCCTGTGGCAGAGGTGACATAGGTGGTTGGCTCGTTGTCTAGGTGACATAGGTGGTTGGCCCGTTGTCTAGGTGACATAGGTGGTTGGCTCGTTGTCTAGGTGGCATATGTAGGTGGTTGGCCTGTTGTCTAGGTGACATAGGTGGTTGCTTCGCACACCAATCGCCAGAGTGCAGAAGAGATTTCATTTTTTAAGTGAGCCCCCTAATGCCTCATGGTGACTAGACATGTGTGCCCTGTCATGACAACGATAGGCTTGTGTGGCCCTGTCAATGTGACTTCTGGCTTGTGTCGCCTCCTCATGGCGACTATAGGCATTTGCACCCTCTCATGACAAGTATAGGCTTGCGCGCCCCCTCATGGCGACTACAGGCTTGTGACACCCGTTTACTCTGCTGCTGATCTATTATCCAAACAGTCCATTGCTGAGTGTAGCCTCTCTGCTAAGTGTAGCCTCTCTGCTGCGATATAGCCAGTCAAGACAGTCAATGGCCCTTCTCTTTGCAATACACACCACCTCCTTGGGTCCGATTATCTACTTGCTTCTGATATCAATCCTACGCAGACAATACCCAACTTTACCTGACATTCCACTGATAATTATACTCTTGCTTCAAAGACATTTGGACATGCCCGTGACACAATGTAAAGGAACACACTGTTTTTATAGGAGTCTAATTTACGGTATTGTTCTATGTTAAATTAAAGTTGAGTCTTGGTCATACGGTATCAATAAACAGTAGGTCACATTTAAATCAAGTCTGATAAAGGCATTTACTGGAATCTGGATTGTACAGGCACTGGACAACAATTCCCAGCATCCTCTGCCCTTTCGGTAAGACATATAAGGAAATATAAATAGAGACTTGGGCCCTGTAATGTAGTTTGCTTCTTAAAATGCAAATTACAACAATGATGTTGATGACCCATGTTCTCATATTAACTTCTGTGGGTGTATTTGTGTGTTTGTATGTATGTGTGTGTGTGCATGTGTATGCATACGTGTGTGTGAACGTGTATGTGTGTGTATGTGTGTGTGTGTGTGTGTGTGTGTGTGTGTTTGTGTACATTTATATGTGTGTGCATGTGTATGCATACGTGTGTGTGTGTGTGTGTGTGTAGTTCCTGTTGTGCAAGCGTAAGCTGGAGAGTAAGAAGGAAGCTCTGCTGATCCTGTCCAAAGAGCTGGATTGCTGCCAACAGGAGCGGGACCAGTACAAGCTGATGGCCAACCAGCTACGGGAGATTTACCAGCGCCTCAAGAAGAAATACCATCAGCTCATAGTAAACACACGCACACACACGCACACGCGCACACGCACACGCACACGCACACGCACACGCACACGCACACGCACACGCACACGCACACGCACACGCACACACTCACACCAACCACGGGAGATTTACCAGCGCCTCAAGAAGAAATACCATCAGCTCATAGTAAACACACGCACACACGCACACGCACACGCACACGCACACGCACACGCACACGCACACGCACACGCACACGCACACGCACACGCACACGCACACACTCACAACAACCAGCTACGGGAGATTTACCAGCGCCTCAAGAAGAAATACCATCAGTTGATAGTAAACACACGCACACGCACACGCACACGCACACACCAACCAGCTACGGTAGATTTACCAGCGCCTCAAGAAGAAAAACCATCAGCTCATAGTAAACGCACACACACACATGCACACACACGCACACGCACAAGCACACACACACGCACACGCACACGCACACGCACACGCACACGCACACGCACACACTCACACTCACACACA
>NC_137919.1:12569523-12589523 GCF_963457725.1 Sprattus sprattus
CTATCTTACTGAAGGTCTTACATTTGAACATTTGATATATTTGAGTGATGCTGTTTTACTTCATTTGGAGGAACTGGAAATGTGTCTGTATGTCTCTCTCACTCTCTCCGTGTGTGTGTGTGTGTGTGTGTGTGTGACAGACTGCTCTGGAGCGGATGAAAAACCCTGGGAAGTCTGGGAAGTCCGGCAGCGGTGTCCTCTCAACAAGACAAGGTAAACATGTAGCAATATGTATCCTGGACAGCAACCTTTAAAATCGGTACTGCATTCCAAATTCTAAATATTGGAAAGCGTTGTCTCCCCCTCCCCCTCCCCCTCCCCCTCCTCCCCGAAGCTTATGTGGGTTGCAAGGTTGAGGACACTGAACCGACACGAACAAGCGCAGGACAAACTGGACATTAAACTTTGACAATGGCAAGCCATGACAAGTCCTACACTATAAGTAGATCAGGATACGCTTGCAGTGTCTCTATTGTTTTCAAATTTATAAACCAGCTCATATGTATTTAAATTAACGTTATCCTAAGCTAAGCCTGTTATCCCCAAAAACAAGCCCACTGCTCCAAAAATTGGCTGCACACCGGAGTATAAGTTACTTCTTTCCAGGCCCTGATAATAATAGCACATCCTATAAATCATTTCACATCTATTTTAGAGTAGTAGCCGACTGTTCTTCCTTGCTGCAGCCTGATGCAGATCTCAGTTATGAGGTGCCCTCACCAGAGTCAAGTGAACCCAGTGAGGGCTGGTCAGGTGCCGCTGATACAAGAGGTAGAGGGTGGAGAGGATGAGCTAGAGGAGAGAAGGAGGAGGAGAGGAGGACAAAGAGGAGAAGAGGGTGCAGGTCCTAGTGGTACAAGAGGCAGAGTGCAGTTCTGCATACCTGTCAGGTTACCTTGACTGAAATCCGTGAGATCAGTGATTGTGAGCCATCCCACATACACACACACACACACACACACACACACACTAGCACACACACATCTCCACCGCCCATACGTACACACACACACAACACTGTTATGCAAAGCAAAGTGTAATTCTTCTTCTTCTGTAATTAATTCAGCTCGAACCGTTTAGCGCA
The DNA here is from genome assembly GCF_963457725.1 of Sprattus sprattus. Taxonomy (NCBI): domain Eukaryota; kingdom Metazoa; phylum Chordata; class Actinopteri; order Clupeiformes; family Clupeidae; genus Sprattus; species Sprattus sprattus. Next base: position 12,570,608 of record NC_137919.1, read on the forward strand.
TAAACTTGCGTAGGTCTTGCAAAGGACACTTCAGCAGTGTATCTTGCTTTTTTCTGAACATTATTCTTTTTAAGAAATTAAAGGAAAACAAATTACATTTCTCCCATAGACTTCAATTGGGCCATTATGAAATCATGATAGGGTATTTAAAATGGCTTGTACCTGCGTTTGAGTGACACCTGTGCCAATATATACACCTTAGCCAGCTTTACTTGGGATCACTTGACTGGCTCTCAAATACTCGCTGCTTGAATTCCTTCTGGGCTTTTAGTTGTCGTCATCTATCAAATAAATCTCCAATATTTACCTGCATTTTACTACATCTCTGGTCATGCAGGTTTTTAGAACAAACATCTCTGTTGGTCCAGTTTGTTTGCTTACTTCCGTGGCGGTTGCACACTGCGTTCGTGTTCGTATCTGGCGAAAGAAATGGTACTGGAGAAATGGGCAAAGGGCAGAATCACACCGGCCAAAACACAAACAGAATTTTAAAAAGAGAAAATATTGGCTGTAGCGTTGTTGTTGGAGATGCCAGTATTCAATATACCATGTTTCCCTTAATCTCTGATGACATATTATGTTCATTTTAAGATTTACTATAGTAAATGTATTACATATTGGTTATTTAACCCGAGGTAAACATGCCCTCTGTGTGTGTGTGTGTGTGTGTGTGTGTGTGTGTGTGTGTGTGTGTGTGTGTGTGTGTGTGTGTGTGTGTGTGTGTTGTGTGCGTGTGTGTTGTGTGCGTGTTTCTGTGCGTGTGTGTTGTGCGTGTGTGTAGTACAGGAGCTGCTCTGTGAGGAAGGTAGTTGTGGTCTGCCGGCAACTCCTCAGTCAATCAGAGATCTGAAGAGTGTAGCATCTGCACTGCTGGAGAACATCCAGGAGAAGACCCTGATCATCCAGCACCACCGACACACCAACAAGTACCTGTCTCTCTCTCTCTCTCTCCCTCTCTCTGTCTCTCTCTCTCTCTCTATCACTCTCTCATCCAGCATCACCGACACACCAACAAGTACCTGTCTCTCTCTCTCTCTCCCTCTCTCTGTCTCTCTCTCTCTCAATCACTCTCTCATCCAGCATCACAGACACACCAACAAGTACCTGTCTCTCTCTCTCTCCCTCTCTCTCTCTCTCTCTCTATCACTCTCTCATCCAGAACCACCGACACACAAACAAGTACCTGTCTCTCTCTCTCTCTCTCCCTCTCTCTGTCTCTCTCTCTCTCTATCACTCTCTCATCCAGCACCACCGACACACAAACAAGTACCGGTCTCTCTCCCTCTCCCTCTCTCTCTATTTCTCTCTCATCCAGCACCACAGAGACACCAACAACTATCTGTCTCTCCCTCTCCCCCTCTCTCTCTGTCTCTCATCCAGCACCAGACACATCATCAAGTACCTCTCTCTCTCGCTCCCTCTCTCTCTCTATCACTCTCTCATCTAGCATCACAGACACATCAACAAGTACCTCTCTCTATATATCTCTCTCTGTCTCTGTCTCTCATCCAGCACCACAGAGACACCAACAAGTACCTTTCTCTCTCTCTCTCCCTCTCTCTCTCTCTGTCTATCTCTCATCCAGCATCACAGACACACCAACAAGTACCTGTCTCTCTCTCTCTCCCTCTCTCTATTACTCTCTCATCTAGCATCACAGACACACCAGCAAGAACCTGTCTCTGTCTCTCTCTCTCCCTCTCTCTCTATCTCTCTCTTATCCAGCATCACAGACACACCAACAAGTACCCCCTGTTTATCTCTCTCTCTCTATCTATCTCTCTCTATCACTCTCTCATCCAGCATCAGAGACACATCAACAACTACCTCTCTCTCTATATCTCTCTCTGTAACTCTCTCATCCAGCATCACAGACACACTAATGAGTTTTGCACTTCTCCACTCTCTTAGCTTACTTATCGCTTTATTATTGATCAACACAAACAAACCAACAACGACTTTACTCATGCTCTCTCTCTGTCTGTGGTGTGTATCATTTGTTTCTGTAATAGGAGATGTTGGGAGAGCTTTTTGAGTGAGTGCTTCAGGGATTGTTAGCTAGACTCTACAGTATTAGCTAGACTCTAGGGCTAGATGTAGCCTAGCATCATATGTAAGCATCTGGCCTTTCGTGCAATGCTGAGAATGACCCTTGACCCCCTAACACACAGGATTCTGGGAAACCGTTTAGCAGAGCTGGAGAAGAAGCTCAAGACCCTGGAGGTCTCTGGATTCTGGAGTCTCCCAGGTGTGTTTGTGTGTGTGTGCGTGTGTGTGTGTGTGTGTGTGTGTGTGTGTGTGTGTGTGTGTGTGTGTGTTTATGTTAATGTACGTGTCTGTATGTGTTCATGTCTGCTTTTGTGTATATCTATGTGATGGAATAGATATGTGTGTTTATGTAACTGTGTGTGTTAATGTATATACAGTATGTGTGTTTATGTAAATCTGTATGTTTATGTACAGTACCAGTCAAACACCTTCTCATTCAATGTAAAGTAAAATCAAGTAAAGTAAAGAGAAATGATCGTTATTCTTTAAAACATGAAGGTCAGTCAATCCGGAAAATTTCAACAACTAAAGAAAAAACAATGAATGAGGTGTGTCCAAACTTAAGACTGGTAATGTGTGTGTTTATATAAATGTATGTATTTATGTAAATGTATGTGTTTGGTGTAGGGATAACGGTAGGAAGAGATGACATCATCTTGAGTGAAAGCCTTCACCCCACTACTCCCCTTCAACCTCAGCCCTGCTTCTCCTCAAGAGACCAGCCAATCACAGGTGAGGTGTGTGTGTGAGTGTGTGTTGTGTGTGTGCGTGTGTTTTGTGTGTGTGTTGTGTGGGTGTGTGTGTGTGAATGTTGTGTCTATATGTGTGTGTGTTTGTTAATGTTGTGTGTAAGTGTGAATGTTGTGTGTGTGTGTGAATTGTGTGTGTGTGTGTGTGTGAATGTTGTGTGTGTCTGTGAATGTTGTGTGTGTGTGTGTGTGTGAATGTTGTGTGTGTGTGTGTGTGTGTAAATGTTGTGTGTGTGTGTGTGTGTGTGTGTGTGTGTGTGTGTGTGTGTATGTGTGTTATATGAATGTTGGTATTATTCATGCCTCATCGATCTTCTGTCCTCATGCTATCAGAGGAGAGAAAAGGAAGTGAAGGAGGGTCGCCATGGATACCTGGGTCGGCTGATGATGCTTGCTCCACTCCGGGTCAGGGGGAGGGGCCAGAATTCAGGCAGGAGCACGGAGCAGCTCCAATGAGCAACATGCAGAAGGGAGGGGCTTTCATAAAGACACGCCCACTCGAGGATGTCATCACAGACAGATGTCAGCCATTAGAGGAGGGGCCTAGCACAGGCCTGGCGGAGGGGTCTTTTCTAGAAACTCCGGAATGTCAAGAAGAAGTGGTCACAGAGATACTCCGAGGCGGAGCTCATCATTTGGACACACACACTGGGGGAGGGGCTTGTAATTTGGACACACCCATTGTAGGAGGGGGTCATCATTTGGATACACTCACTAGAGGAGGAGCTCATCATTTGGGCACGCCCACTGGGGGAGGGGCTCATAATTTGGGCACACCCACAGAAGGAGGGGTCAAGGATATGGACACTTGCTAAGGTGTTGTCTAGCAGAGATGTTTTACCATTCTCACTGTTCACACACATACATTTAACCTCACCAATACACACACACTTTCTCTCTCACACACACACACACACACACACACACAAACACACACACACACACACACACACACAAACACACACACTCCCTTTCTCTCTCATACAGACACAGACACTCAAGAAACACGCCAAACCACCCTCAGTCTCAGCTATTAAACAGATGAGCCTACCTCATGATGACCATCGTTAAGTGTGTAACCCTTGAGAGTGAGGAATTATGTGTGTGTAACACTTAAAAATACTAATTCTGTAATACTGTCTTTCACTATGAACACTGTTGTCATAATCTATTTTTTCCTTTTATATCTGTGCAAAAAATGAAGGAACTCATTAATACTAATTAGATTTCACCGGAGAGAGGTTAGTCAAATATAATTGTTGATTGATGGACTGGAGGGATCTGAAATGTTCGATTGTCCCCACAAGGGAGCGATATTTCACTTTAATCATCTGTAAGGGAAAAATACAGTAAACGCAAGTAAATTACCAACTTTATGTGTCTAAGATAATTTCTACTTATCACAGGTATTTGGAAATCAACATTAAATAATTTGCGTGGTAATACCAATGTGTACAGGCGTCGATGTTTTTTGAAAGAGGTATAATGTCAGCGTTGTGTGTGTACGTTTCTTGAATACATTGTCTTGTCATGATTTGAGCTTCCTACTCTCATTCTTGACTGGCCACTGGTCACTATAATGAAGGCTTATAAAAAAGCAATCAAAGCCTCACTTTCAGACAGCCCAACAGCATGCTTTGCGTGACTACAGGACAACTGTCCTGGCCAATCAGCGGTCGTATCAGGACATCGAGTGGGGATCATGCACCAATTGATTCGTCGCGGGGCGGGGATTCTTCCATGCAACCAGACGGCTACTGCAAGAGAAGGAAGTAATTTTGTTGTAGACTTGATGTCGTCTCACGGTTTCTAAGAGCATCTGTCCCCATAGATGACATTAGATAATCGTGCACAGTCACATTGTGTTGTGCAGGGTTTGAAAGCCACTGGACAAGCATTTGTTCCTTCATTGGAACGAGAAAGCTTGGAAGTGCGCCGTTGGTGCTTGTTAAAGGGTTTTTTTTTCCGCCGGGGACGGGGCGGCGTGGGTTAAGGAGGGCCTTGCCCGGATATCTGTCTATTAAACCCAAACCTTGCTTTTTGTCGTACCTGGTCAAGCTGACGCCTGAGCGGCACATACCTGCGTTTATCCGTACGTTAAGACAGCGCGGCGGGTTAACCCACGTTTAGGAGCACTCCGATCGTTTAACTTAAAATACACCAATGGGTGAGTATGCGGCATGTTTTTCCTATTTGTGATATATTGGCGCTGTCTTATTTTAAAATGCAGACTGCTATGTGTCTGAATGAGTTAAACGCGTGTGTTCTTAATGGCCATGGAGGACACAGTATGCCGCACGCGAACCAGTGCGAGCTAGCTGGGGCGTCCAACCATTACCGACGGATCTTGTGGAGACGTATTTCGGTAGTGATTGAATCCCCTCCTAACGACAGGGGTGTAAGGGGCGTGAAAACAGTCTAACGGTTCGCCTGTTCTTGTGTTGGTGTCGAGCTCCATTATGTAACCAGCGCGCACTATGTCTGTGTACAATGATGTAACGCTGAACGTGTTTTAAATATTGTCTGTCCGCATGACCACCAGTTTGTGTGTGTTCGTGAATACGAGGCAGAAGAGAAGCTTCCGTGGCAGGCAGCCGTCAATTTTGTTATCCTCCACCTCATCCTCCGGTCACTATGCGCAGCGAAATGTGCTCCCCTTCTCACCGACTAGTCATTTAGAACCCATTTCGATCTAAATTACCAGATTATCAATGGATGTCTACGCTACGCAGCAATCCAAGTAATATACACAGATTTCAAATAGAGTTTTGCCATCTGTAGACGGACCCCATATGCAGAAAAAACTGCGTCTGTTCCCCACAGGCGTGAGTGTGCAGAAAGCAGGTCAGACACACGCCCACGCCCTACACACACACACACGCACACACACACACACACAGGTCACTCCGACTCCCTGTACCGTACAGGGATGCCTGGTTTATTCAAAGGCAACAGGGTCATCAACTGACTTTATTTTGGAATAAATTATATAGCTGTTGGTATGTCACACACCTGAACCTAGTGAAGACCAAGATTTATTTCCTAGTGTGTTTTTAGGGTTCTATAGAGCCCACATATATGATTACCAAGCAAATATGAAGAGTTGCCTTCAGTCATCCACACACTTGTGTGGAGAGGCATCTGTAGTATGCCACCACACACACGCGCACACACACACTCACACACACAGACTTGTGTGGAGAGGCATCTGAGGTATGTCATTTGGCATGGAATTAAATTCCTCTGAAAGGCTCCTTAACACCTCCAACCACACGCACACACACACACACACACACTCGTCTCTGTCTGCGCTCCCCTCTTGCTGTCTGTGCGGGGGGTCTCAGGGTCTCACTCTGTAGTCACATCTGCTGTCTGCTGTTGATTCTTTGCTGTCACATGAAGACTGCTGGACCCTGGGGAGATTAGGGCTGGGGCAAGTGTATCTGTCCTCAATCAAGGCCTATACTTCATTTTGTGAGTGTGTGAGTGTGTTTGCATGGACTTCCCAGAGAACAGCAAGGCTGTTCTAGTTAAGCAGTTGAGAAGTAATTTCAAGACTTGTTCTAGTTATGGAAATGCACGTGTTTATCGGATCTAAGGCCTGTTCTATGTAAGGAAATGCACTGATGTGTTTGAGGGTTCTAAGATCCGTACACGTAGAATGAGGCTCCAGGTATGTTGGTGGGGACGGAGACTGTTGGATCCATCTTTATCCTGTTCCAGTCTCTCACCTTTTGATCTGGTGAAGGCTTTGTTCCTCAGGGCTCTGAGTTGCTAGACATATAAGCCGACTTTTATGAAGAATCCCTTTACAGATGTCTTGTAAGTTTGGGCTCCAAGGAGTCTTCTGGAAAGAATAGAGATGTCTCTCTCGCCATGTCCTTGTTGTTGGAGTGAGGCCTTGGGTTTCTAAAGCAGCATAGACTAGAAGTGAAGTGAATCTCCCTTCAGCTGTTGGCTTCTCTCCCCAGCTGCACATGCAGTGTGTCGCTGTCTTTGTGAGCTGTACATCTTTAGAAATATCCTCTCATGAATGCATCCATTCAAAGGGCAGCAGCCCGCAACATCAGGTCCAGTAGGCCACCACATGCACACGCACAAACACACACACACACGCGCACGCACACGCACACGCACACGCACACACAGATCCACAGAGAGAACCAACATCAGGCCCAGTAGGCCAGCGCACACACACACAGAGAAACCCAGTCACCCATGGCCCCTTCAGCATTACTGTGTGTGTGTGTGTGTGTGTGTGTGTGTGTGTGTGTGTGCATTCACAGAGAGACCCAGTCACCCATGGCTCCTGCACTGTGTGGCCAAGCTAGCCAAGCCTAGTGTTTAAAAGACAAGACAAGACTCTAACACAGAAGAGTGAACCTGTAGTCTTTTCATTGGACCATATCACAGATGAGTGTACATCTAGTCTTCTCATTGGACCATATCACAGAGCCATAAGGCTATGCAGTGTGTTAAGGTCCGTGGCGTTACTAAGGAAGGTGAGAAATGGTTGTATCACCATGTCGTGTTCCCTGTTCTTATACAATTGCAGTGTACATAATTAATATTCCAATATGAAGATTTTGTCCATGTTAAAGTACGTCGCATTGCTGCTAAAAGCCATTCCTTTATTTTACATCAATTTAACTTGGGCCGGACACCTGCTCAAACCATCATCAGTTGTAGGCCTACCCGATGCATTGCGTCGATATGTAATATGTTTTGGATTCGTGACTGCTTTGTGTTGGTGACTGGTGTAGGTGCCTTGGGTTGAGACTGCCATAGATAAGATGTCTAGTTTTATGGTGTTGGTGTTAGCCTAATATAGGGGCACTGGTGTTTAGGTTGGTATTAGCCAACATAAATAACTGTGTAGACCTACCTTAGCTGAAGTGGCTATTGCTGAGGCTAGTGTTGGAGGTTAATATTAATGTTTAGGGTTAGCCTTGTGGTGGTGAGAAGAGGCCGGGAAATCAAAGACAAAGACCAGCATGTGCAGAATGCGGCTGTTGCTTGTCAGTATGTTTGTTTACTGTTTTGTATTGTTTGTTTATTTTTGTGTGTTTTGTGTCGTCTCCTCAGCAGACAACCTGAGTGAGGCGCTGAAGACGCTGAAGCTCTCGTCAGCAGGATGCTCCACAGACGCGCTGGAGGGCTGCCTAGACTGCCTGCTCAAAGCCCTGGCTGACAACAGTGAGTCTCAACTCTCCACCCTCAACTACGAACTCACCTCTCAATACCACTCACATCTGACCCCAAACACCGCTCCTCCCCAAATCTCACCCCTCACCCTTTCAGCACTAACCCTCACCATTCATCATCATGTACAGTACCTCCTCATTCACCTGCAGCTCCTCATCCACCTGTACTTCCTCCTCATACCAGACACACTTTACATTCACATCCAGAGGTCTATTCTGTCTATTCTGCCTTGTTGTATGTTGCTGAAGTGCTGAAATGAGTGTAAGTGAATGAAGTGCCCATGTGGTGAGCAGCGTGGTGTGAAGTGGCCCTGATGTAGCCTGGGTCTGGTCTGGCCGGACCTGCCGCTGATTTAACTCGGATATATCTCAGACCTGTCCCTCAGGTGTGCCTCATGTGTCCCTCATGTGGGTCCAGTTCTAGTGTGGTGCTGTGTAGGTCAGGCTCTAGTGTGTGGTGCTGTGTGGGTCAGGCTCTAGTGTGGGTCCAGTTCTAGTGTGTGGTGCTGTGTTAGTCAGGCTCTAGTGTGGGTCCAGTTCTAGTGTGGTGCTGTGTGGGTCATGTTCTAGTGTGGGTCCAGTTCTAGTGTGGGCCCAGTTCTAGTGTGTGGTGCTGTGTGGGTCAGGCTCTAGTGTGGGTCCAGTTCTAGTGTGTGGTGCTGTGTTAGTCAGGCTCTAGTGTGGGTCCAGTTCTAGTGTGGTGCTGTGTGGGTCATGTTCTAGTGTGGGTCCAGTTCTAGTGTGTGGTGCTGTGTGGGTCCAGCTGTAGTGTGTTGCTGTGTGGGTCCAGCTCTAGCGTAGCCGCTGCTGAGCTGCAGGATATTTAATGAACTCCATAATGTCACTGTCCTCTAAAGGGTGCACTGGCGGTGGACATTTAAAAGGCAGTGTGTGTGTGTGTGTGTGTCTGTGTGTCTGTGTGTCTGTGTGTCTGTGTGTGTGTGTGTGTGTGTGTCTGTGAGAGAGAGAGAAAGAGAGAGGGGGAGAGGGCAGCACCTGGTGATTACACACATCATCAGCTGAAGTGATGAGTGGCTGCTGCGGGCAGGAGTGTGTTAGGCTGCCATTACCAAAGGCCAGTGGATCAACAGGCCACGACCCCAACTCATCCAGCACTGGATAAACTGCCTGACCCCAGATCAGTCATATCTGACAACGGAGCACATGACTCTACCTTACACAGAGGGAGGGAGGGAGGGAGGGAGAAGAGAGCGAGAGGGACTCCTGAGAAGGAGTGATATGAGCTAAGAGAGGGAGAGAGACACCTGAGAAGGAGTGATATTAGGGAAGAGAGGGAGAGAGACACCTGAGAAGGAGTGATATGAGGGAAGAGAGGGAGAGAGACACCTGAGAAGGAGTGATATGAGCTAAGAGAGGGAGAGAGACACCTGAGAAGTAGTGATATGAGGGAAGAGAGGGAGAGAGACACCTGAGAAGGAGTGATATGAGGGAAGAGAGGGAGAGAGACACCTGAGAAGGAGTGATATGAGGGAAGAGAGGGAGAGAGACACCTGAGAAGGAGTGATATGAGGGAAGAGAGGGAGAGAGACACCTGAGAAGGAGTGATATGATAACAAAGCTCCGAGGTCTGTCTGTATTATAACATAGATAATAATGTTGACACCTTTCTCCCTCCCCCCTCTCCCCCTCAGATGTGGAGGCGAGTGAGAAGATGCAGGAGGTGGGGGTTCTCCTTCAGCTCCCGGCCCTGCTGAGCTCCCCGTCTCCCTGCACCCCAAAAGTGGCCAACATCATCGCAGAGGTGGCCAAGAACGGTGAGTTCATTGCAAGCAGATTTCACTGACAGGCTGTGTGACTGGTAGTATTTAAGGTTATAAATACATACTGACACACACACACACACACACACACACACACACACACACACACTGGCCAGTGCCCGGCCCACGCTCTCCTGTCTCATGGCTGCAGTAATAGTGGGGTGTCAGTCACTCTAGGGCGGGTCTAATGTGTACTTTGTGCCTGACCCACGCCTCGCTTGTCACACACACACACATACACACACACACACACACACACACACACACACACACACACACACACACACACACACACACACTGGCCAAAGCATACTTCATGCCTGACTGGACTAAACTACTTCCCCCTCTTTCTCTCTTCTCATCTCTTCTCTTCTCTCGCTATCTCTATCTCTTTGTAAGAGTCTCCATCTTTCTCTTCCTGCCGTCCCTGCCTCTCCCTTCCTCTCTCGCCCTCTCTCTCTCTTTCTCTCCCCATCTCTCTCTCTCTCTCTCTCAACCTCTTTTCCTCACCGCCTCCTGTGTATCATCTGCTACCTGTGTGTGTGTGTGTGTGTGTGTGTGTGTGTGTTCGTCACTCTGCCAGTTTAACTGTTTGTTTGGTTGCTCAGATTTATTTGGACTAGTTCTTTCCTCAGAGTGTGTGTGCTTGTTTTTGTGTGAGTGTTTGTGCACATTTGTGTGTGTTTGTGTGTGTGTGTGTGTGGTGTGTGTGTGTGTGTGTGTGTGTGTGTGTGGTGTGTTACTGACCATCTCTCTCTCTCTCTGTAGAATTCATGCGTGGTGTGTGTGGAGGCTGGTCTGATTCCTTCTCTGCTGCAGATGCTCAGCTCTAAGGAGTGTGTGTGTGTGTGTGTGTGTGTGTGGTGTGTTACTGACCATCTCTCTCTCTCTCTGTAGAATTCATGCGTGGTGTGTGTGGAGGCTGGTCTGATTCCTTCTCTGCTGCAGATGCTCAGCTCTAAGGAGTGTGTGTGTGTGTGTGTGTGTGTGTGTGTGTGTGTGTGTGTGTGTGTGTGTGTGTGTGGTGTGTTACTGACCATCTCTCTCTCTCTCTGTAGAATTCATGCGTGGTGTGTGTGGAGGCTGGTCTGATTCCTTCTCTGCTGCAGCTGCTCAGCTCTAAGGAGTGTGTGTGTGTGTGTGTGTGTGTGTGTGTGTGTGTGTGTGTGTGTGTGTGTGTGTGTGTGTGTGTGTGTGTGTGTGTGTGTGTGTGTGTGTGTGTGTGTGTGTGTGTGTGTGTGTGTGTGTGTGTGTGTGTGTGTGTGTGTGTGTGTGTGTGTGTGGTGTGTTACTGACCATCTCTCTCTCTCTCTGTAGAATTCATGCGTGGTGTGTGTGGAGGCTGGTCTGATTCCTTCTCTGCTGCAGCTGCTCAGCTCTAAGGAGTGTGTGTGTGTGTGTGTGTGTGTGTGTGTGTGTGTGTGTGTGTGTGTGTGTGTGTGTGTGTGTGTGTGTGTGTGTGTGTGTGTTACTGACCCTTTCTCGCTCTCTCTCTCTCTCTGTAGAGTTCATGCGTGGTGTGTGTGTGGAGGCTGGTCTGATTCCTCCTCTGGTGCAGCTGCTCAGCTCTAAGGAGCAGGAGGTGCTGCTGCAGACTGGACGAGCCCTGGGCAACATCTGCTATGACAGCCGTAAGTCTCACACACACACACACACACACACACACAATCTCACACACTCACACACTCACATGGTCACGCTTGGACAACAGAGGTATCAGATATAGGCCACAAATGCCAACCCTGCTGCAAAAGACGTCTGCTGACACACACACACACACACACACACACACACACACACACACACACACTACATAACATCCACCTTGACAGTCATAAGAACTACGGGCATTGATTGACATCGTTGTCAACCTCCCCCGGTCTCAACGTGCCCTACTGGTCGCCTGGCAACCGGTGCCCACTGCTGTCTCCGCCATGAGCGCACTGTACTGATATCCCCCTTGTGCAGCCTGGTCTGGGCATGGTTTTGGTAGTGGAGGAACATGGTCAGAGAAGAACTTGCAGAAGACATCATGTGAGCGATTTCTTTTCTATTTGTTTAGTTTAGTCAGTGCTTTGACCTAGTCGGATGCTGTGGCGTCAGAACGCATTCTTTAGGGTAGAGAACCCTACCTCAGCTGTGGAATCAGAACGTGTTCTTTAGAGAAGAGAACCCTACCTCAGCTGTGGAATCAGAACGTGTTCTTTAGAGAAGAGAACCCTACCTCAGCTGTGTTCTTTAGGGAAGAGAACCCTACCTCAGCTGTGTTCTTTAGGGAAGAGAACCCTACCTCAGCTGTGTTCTTTAGGGAAGAGAACCCTACCTCAGCTGTGGCAGTGCCTTACTCTCTCCTGAAAGTGCAGGCTGGTCTCAGTATTTTCTATCAGTGGAAGAAAAATAGTTGTTATTCTCGGCAGTGTTCGGGTAAAATAGTTTCATGTTATTCTCGGCAGAGGGAGAGGGAGAGATGAGGAGGAGGAGAGGAAAAGAAAGCAGAGATGAGGAGTTGGAGGAGAGGAGACCGAGCAGTGAAGTAGAGAGGTGGAGAGGAGTAGAGGGGAGGTTTACAGGAGGGGAGGGGAGGAGAGGGAGGGGAGGTGGAGAGGAGGAGAGGAGGAGAAGGGAAGTGTAGAGGGGGGAAGGAGAAGAGAGGCAGATATGAGGAGGAGGAGAGGGAGTAGTGGAGAGGTGGAGAGAGAAAGCATCTGTGGAGTGCGGTGGCATTCTCAGTGGAGACTCCGCTGCAGTATCCCCGTGTGCGTGGGGGAAAAGTGATGTTACTCATTCTGCTGGCCGATAGGAATGTGCAGTGTGCTGGCCTGGAGGATTCCAGAGCCTTCAGGAGTTCCAGAAGGACACTGAGGAATGTATAGATCTCGTCAGTCCGCGCATGGATGAGCATGCCAGAGAGAGGTCTCTTGAGCGTGTGTGTGTATGAGTGAGAGAGAGAGACACACCATAAAGCTGTGTGTGTATAGCTCTGTGTGTGTGTGTGTGTGTGTGTGTGTGTGTGTGGACTGAAGGCCAGACAAGTCCATTCTGGGCCCGTCAGCCCCACCCCTGTGTATACCTGACTGTTGTTTTAGGATTGGTCCAGCAAGAATTGATTTGTTGTTTCTGGTTGACTGTAAAGTGGTTTGCGTTATTTCAGATTGACTGTAACGTGGTTTCTGCTTTCTGTAAATTTCTTCCTCTACTTTTCTCTTTTTGCTGTTGTGTTTTTGGAAGGGAACCAAGATGCTCCCCCCTTCTCTCACTCTCTCCGTCTCCATCTCACTCTCTGTCTGTCTTGCACTTAAAGCCCCGCCCCACCCATGCACAGATGCATAATCTAAATCACCAGTTTAGTGTGTGTGTGTGTGTGTGTGTGTGTGTGTGTGTGTGTGTGTGTGTGTGTGTGTGTGTGTGTGAGGGGGGGGGGGGAGTGTCTGGTGTCACAAGGCCACAACAGCAGCTGATAAATGGTCTGGACTCTTCTCTCTAGTGGAGCAGTGAAATGTGTCTCTTCCTCCTCCTCTAACCATCCAGGCCCCTCTATGACTCTCTATAACCATCTAATAACCATCTGATAACCTTCTATAAACCTTTAAACATCCAGGCCCCTCTATGACTCTCTATAACCCTCTTATAACCCTCTATAACCCGCTAACCATCCAGGTCCCTCTTATAATCCTCTATAACCCTCTATGACCCGCTATAACCCTCTATAAACCACTATGACCCTCTATAAACCTCTATGAACCTCTTATAACCTTCTTTTACCCTTTACCATCCAGGTCCCTCCTAATAATCCTCTATAACCCTTAAACCATCTAGCTCCATAATGAAGATGCTGTCATGACGGAGATGCGGTCATGATGACACATCTTTGTTGTGACATCAATCACTGTCATGATCTTGTCAATCGTCATCGCCACTATCAATATGATGGAGAATCACTTGGCATTTATTCTGCTCTGGCTAGGTGAGGTGACCCCAGTGGGCTGACTCTCTTATAACCCAAACCCCACAAAACAAACCCGCCTGAGTGTCAGATTGAAATGGAATAGCTGGCAGGAAAGAGGCATGTGGAGTTTTTCCATGTTCGCTCCCCAACTTCCTCTCCATGTGACCTCTGACACCAGGAAGTTTTCAACCTTCTCTCGAGCCCAATGATGTGAGCAGGAACAGGATATGGAGTTCCTGCACTCACACACACACACACACACACAGCCTTCCTGTCCAGATCTCACAGTGTTAGAGTGAAGACTAGCCCTTTACCCACAGTGTGTGACAGTGAAAGACCACAGTCCTGTGTGCTTTATGTGAGTGTGTTCAATCTCTTTTTCCTGCTCTGGCTCCAGACACGACTCAACATTGAGATATATGACCTGCCCGCAGTGCACAGTGTGTGTGTGTGTACAGGAGTGTGCGTGTGTGTTTGTGTGTGTGTGTGAGTGTGTGTGATTTTATTTGGAGAAGCTGTATATATGGAGTTGCACAGGAGGGGTATTTCCTGCATTCTTGCTGGCTGGTATGTTTGTTGTGTGAGTGTGTGAGTGTGTGAGTGTGTGAGTGTGTGTGATTTTATTTGGAGAAGCTGTATATATGGAGTTGCACAGGAGGGGTATTTCCTGCATTCTTGCTGGCTGGTATGTTTGTTGTGTGAGTGTGTGAGTGTGTGAGTGTGTGAGTGTGTGAGAGAGAAATGAGCAGAGAGATGGAGAGATGGAGAGGGGAGAGCGAGAGCAGGCGGGAGAGAGAGAGAGAGAGAGAGACAGTGAGGGAGTGAGAGAGTGAGAGAGAGAGTGAGGAGGAGAGAGATGGAAAGAGAGCGAAAGAGAAGGTGAGAGATGGAGAGAAAGTGAAGGCGAAAGAGAAGTGGAAAATCAGAGATGAAAAACACACAGAACACACCCAAACACACCCCCCCCCCCACACACACACACACACACCCACCCACTTGACTGCATGAAGAAGACATGAAGCGAAAGAATGCATAGAGAAGACATGAAGTGAGAGAATGCATGAAGAAGAGATGAGGGAGCGAGAGAATGCATGAAGAAGACATGAAGAGAGAGAATGCATGAAGAACAGAAGTGAGAGCAAGAAAGATTGCATGAAGAAGCGATGAAGAAGAGAGGAGCTTAGTGATGTGGTGGCAGTAGCCAGTGTTGTCCTGCGGATGAAATTGCAATGATCTGCTTCATGCTCACACAAGGCACATTCAGATGCTGTCTCATAAGTCAGACGTACACTACACACACACACACACACACACACACACTCACACACACACTCACTCCTGCACGTCTGCTGAGATTGAGGTTGTGTTGTCTGCACATGCTCCCCTGTGGGATAACTGCAGGAAACAACTACAGGCTTTAAACACCTCCTCAGCTGCTGTGTGTGTGTGTGTGTGTGTGTGTGTGTGTGTGTGTGTGTGTGTGTGTGTGTGTGTGTGTGTGTATGTATATATGTGTGTGTGCAGCTGTCTTTGCTATCGCAGTGAGTTTGTTAGGGTTGCTTTCTAATGAGTCCCTGTGGGGGGTGTGTGTGTGTGTGTGAAGCTGGCTGTGGTGTTTGTGTCTCTGTGGGGGAGTGTGTGTGTGTGTGTGTGTGTGCGTGTGCGTGTGCGTGTGCGTGTGTGTGTGCGAATCTGGCTGTGGTGTTTGTGTCTTTCTGATGAGTGCCTGTGTGTAGGTGCTGGTACCTAAAAGGAGGCTGAGTGTGTGTCTGGTGACAAGTCTTTCCCTACTGGGGGGAGATTTTGTTTGTTTGTCTGTTCTTCCTGTGCTCTGCCATGTGACCTCGTGGCTCAAATAGTAGTGTGTGTGTGTGTGTGTGTGTGTGTGTGTGTGTGTGTGTGTGTGTGTGTGTGTGTGTGTGTGTGTGTGTGTGTGTGTGTGTGTGTGTGTGTGTGTGTGTGAATGAGTGGATTCTGCATCTAGTTGCCCACGGCTATGAGACATTATTTCTGAGGATGAAGATTATTTTTATTATTATTATTATGATTATTATTATTCTTATTATTCTTATTATTATGATTATTATTCAGTTGTTTTCCCCCTTCTGCCAGTGTTATTGTTGCTTTGTTATTTCCTGGGGTTTTATTGTTGTGTTATCATGATTTGTGTTTTTTCTTTCCCTGATTTCTAGGCTGGTTTGTCATTTTACCCCTTTAGCAACCTTTACTTCTCTCTCTCTCTTTACTCCTCTCTTTACCCCACCCTCCCTCTCTCTCTCTACTTCTCTCTCTCGCTACTTCTCTCTTTACCCCACCCTCCCTCTCTCTCTCTAATTCTCTCTCTCTCTTTACTCCTCTCTTTACCCCACCCTCCCTCTCTCTCTCTACTTCTCTCTCTCGCTACTTCTCTCTTTACCCCACCCTCCCTCTCTCTCTCTACTTCTCTCTCTCTCTTTACTCCTCTCTTTATTCCACCCTCCCTCTCTCTCTTTACTTCTCTCTCTCTCTACTCCTCTCGCCCCTTCTTCTCTCTCCCTCCATATCTCTCTCTCTCTCTCTCTCTCTCTCTCTCTCTCTCTCTATCTCTCTCCCCCTCTCTCGCTCTCTATCTCTCTCTTCATGCATTCTCATGTCCTTGCCTGCTGTGTTATTTTGCAGAGGAGGGCCGGAGTGCGGTGGAGTCTGCAGGGGGGGCCCAGGCGGCCTATGAGCTCATTCAGAGTCTTGCCCCGCGCACAGACCCCCCCACCGGGAAGCTCTTGACTGTCTTGTGTGGCATGCTGATGAACTATAGCAATGACAATGGTAATACCCCCCCCCCCCCCCCCCTCTGAACTGATGAACTGTTAAAATTATGGTAGTATAACCCCCCCCCCAAAAAAAAAAATCTGAACTATAGCAATGACAATAATACCGCCCCCCCCCCCCCTCTCTCTATAATGACGAACTATAGCAATGACAATGGTAATACCCCCCCCTTCTATCTGAGATGATGAAACTCTGTGTTTTGCTAATTGATACTTCTCTACTTCTCCCATTGGATTCCCGTGTGTGAGTGTGTCTTGGGTCTGTGGTGATGTGGGCTGCACAGTTAAACACTAGACACCAGGTTTCCAACCCCCTTCCACCTCCTGTTCTAGGTCCTTCAGTGGCTGTTCTTCCACTGTGGTTCTGCAGCACTGCTTGTGTAGTCACGGTTCTTATGATGTTACTGGTGGCTTGTAGAACCCCCCCCCCCCCCACACCCCACACCCCCCCCAACCCCAACCCAAGCTCTGATCGGGTCCAGTCAGTGTTCAGGTCACTCAACGCTCACGTCACGTCACGTCAATGTTCCGTGTCCTTTCTGAGCCTTTCCGCTGAGCCCTGTCTGTTTGTCTTCTAAGTCAGTTCCCATGTAGGCTTTATAACCTCTTATAACCGCTTATAACCTCTCTCCCTCTCTCTCTCGCTCCTCTCTCCCTCTCTCAAATACCTCACTCTCTCTTTTGCTCTCCCTCTCTCATATCTCTCTCACACATCTCTCCCCCTCCCTCACTCTCTCTCCACTCTCTCTCACTCTCTCTTTCTCTCTCCCTCACTCATACATCTCCCTCTCTCTTTCTCTCTCCCTCTCTCATATATCTCTCTCTTTCTCTCCTCCCTCTCTCTCTCTGATTTTAGGGGGTTCTGGTGAAAGGTTGGCTCTTCTCTCTTCTCTGCTCCAGATGTCTATTCTGCATTCACTGTTATTTCCTCCACTTCTTTCTGTGTCTTCACCACAGTGTCAAGCTGTGTGTGTGTTTGTGTGTGTGTGTGTGTGTGTGTGTGTGTGTGTGTGTGTGTGTGACAGAGAGAGAGGACAAGGAAAGACATCAATGTGCAGTGTGTGTGTGTTTGAGTGACAGAGAGAGAGATATAGGAAAGGCATCTACTGTATGTGCATTTTTGTCTTTGTGGGAAATTTGTGTGTGTGTGTGTGTGTGTGTGTGTGTGTGTGTGTGTGTGTGTGTGTGTGTGTGTGTGTGTGTGTGTGTGTGTGTGTGTGTGTGTGTGTGTGTGTGTGTGTGTGTGTGTGTGTGTGTGTGTGTGTGTGTGTGTGTGTGTGTGAACTCTTTTGGCCGAGGCAGTTTGTGTGTGTGTGTTGCTGATTGTTGGTGCGTGTGTGTAAACTCTTTGGGCCCAGCCAGTGTGTGTGTTGCTGATTGTTGGTGTGTGTGTGTGTGTTGCTGATTGTTGGTGTGTGTGTGTGTAAACTCTTTGGGCCCAGCCAGTGTGTGTGTTGCTGATTGTTGGTGTGTGTGTGTGTGTAAACTCTTTGGGCCCAGCCAGTGTGTGTGTGTTGCTGCTGCTCATCCTGAGGGTCTAGTAGACGTTCTAGCCCCTCTACCCCTTCTATGCATTTCTCTCTTTTCACTTCTTTCTGTCACCCCTTACTCTCGGGTTTGTGTTAGCGCCACGCTATCCACAGCAACGCCCTTTAACCCCACACATCTCACACCACCTCTCACCCACCCCTTTAGATATGGAGTGCTGGGAAGACGATGGCGCCTGTCTTGTTCTGTTCCCAGCAGTACTACCAAAAGAGGGGGCTGCCCAGTATCCTGCCTGATTGTAAATCATTCTCACTTCACTATTAATGTGTCCTCCCATTTGGCATCGGGACACAATAAGGGTTTGGTGAGCCTCTAGGTAGCCCTAGTACTCGCCCGTCTTCTTTCTCCTGACAGCACTGACCTGATCTGATCTGACATTTCATCACAGCATAGAGAAACATGTCAGCAGTCCTACTCCGTGTGTGTCTCCGTGTGTACGGTGATCTGGTGATTTCATTCTCAGAGCGGCCGTAGCTGCCAGGGGGTCCGGTGATTTCTTGCCAGGATGTTGTACTGGCTACTTTGGGATTATGCTGCTCCCTCTTATTGCTCCTCCTCCAGATAATCCTCTTCCTCCTCCTCGGAATCCTCCTCCTCATAATCATCCTCATCCTCGGAATCCTCCTCCTCATAATCCTCCACCTCCTAATCCTCCTCCTCTTCCTCACAATCCTCTTCTCCCTCCTCCAGATAATCCTCTTCCTCCTCCTCCACCTCATAATCCTCCTCATAATCCTCTTCCTCCTCCTCCTCATAATCATCCTCATCCTCGGAATCCTCCTCCTCCTCATAATCCTCCTCTTCCTCCTTCTCCTTATAATCCTTCTCCTCT
>NC_137919.1:12599523-12604523 GCF_963457725.1 Sprattus sprattus
CGCAAGACACTTGATGGTGTATCTGTATCAACCATGTAAAAACCTATCCATACACAGATAACTACATACAAACACACACACACACAACCACACACTCATAAGTACACACAGTTGATGGTGTATCTGTGTCGGCCATGTTGAACCCCCCTCGCCCAGGCTGTGCCCCTGCTGTGTCTGTAGAGTTGAGTAGTGTTCACTGTAAGCACTCGGGAGCGCCTTCTGGGTCCTAGCGCCCCCTGGATCATGTCCATATCCACTCTTGAAGTCACAGTGCTGGGAATGTGTGTGTGTGTGTGTGTATGTGTCTCTCCTGTCATTGGCCTGCTGTTTGACATGAGTTATAACGACAGTAATATTCCTGTACCAACACAACAAAGCAATCTTGATTTGGAGGAGTGTGTGTATGCACAGTAGAGTGTGTGTGTGTGTGTGTGTGTAAGGTGCGGCTATTTATTTTATTTTATGTTTTACGGAAAGGGGAACAAGGAGCAAATCGGGAGAGCTTGAAGCCTGGAATCAACAGCTTTGATTAACCACAAGGACTGTTTGTGTGTGTGTGTGTGTGTGTGTGTCTGTGTGTGTGTGTGTGTGTGTGAAAGAAAATAGATAAGAGTTGGTGCCATCTCTAGAGAAAAGGTGTGTGTGTGTTTTTGTGTGTGTGTGTGTGTGTGTGTGTGTGTGTGGCTGTATTGGCTCCTTTAATAAGGTGGCATCATGTATACATTTGGTTCTGTGGTACATTGTTTTTGTTTATTTTATATTTTAATTGTTTATTTTGCCAGATGAATATTTTTGCATGTGTGAAGTCACCCCCACCCCCTCACTCTCCCAGAGAGGGTGGTAGTTCAGACACATCCTCCCTGCATGCGTCATACTGCCTCCACACCACTAGGGGGCGTATGCGTCACCTCGCTGTCAGGTAGGACCTGGAATTTATCGACTAAACCAGAAGAAGTGAGTTTTTATGGAGCAATGTGTAACCGCATCAGAGAATTAGGTTTAGTCTAAAGTTCAAATAATTGTTAATAATAAATGTTCTGGAAGGGTTGTACATTTGAATGGATGAGATATTAAAGAGGATTGCTGGTGATGTGACGGTGTCTTATTGTGGTTTTTAACATGGTCTAGCTCTATGCATACCTCACACATCTAACATTCGCACACTCAGTGACTTGTTAGCAAACCCACCAACTGAGCCTTAGTCATCATCATCACTGTCATTTCACCGTCTGTTCTTTGTGTGTTTGAAGGGCGCTGTCTAAGCTGCAACTGACACAAAATAATATTCAATTACCAACACATTCAAATGGAATAAAATGAAACATGCTAAAGCCAATAGCACCCTATAACCTAAACTAAGCTCATATTCAGCCATCTTAGTGTCAATGGTATGGCTATTTAGTTAACATTGACAAAAACACAACAGCACACTCAGGAAGTCTTTTTCATGTTTATTAGCACATGTAGATATTTTACAAGGCCAGCAAGTTAAACAAAGAAGGGCAGGAGAGGTAGTCACTATAGTTACTGCTGTTCTCGTCTAGACGTCTAGTCAGGTGTGTCTGGACATTGAGCTGTTTGAACCCCCTAGTGGTGGTCGGCTGTAATTTCCCCATTTGCTCCTTTTTGAGAATGATCATGTGTGTGGTTAGCTGTTAGCGCGGTGTTGCCTAACAGAGACTAGCTATCAGCGGGCTGAACATGTCCCATCTAGCATTTCACCACAGCATTCATTTGGGACAGAATGATAAGTCAACAAACGGCTGGGGATAGCGGCTAACAGAGACCTATCAGAGAGCTCTGAACAACAGACCGGAAGTCAACAAACTAATTTCTTTTCACTAGTAAAATCAAAATACATGGTTTAAATGTGTCAAAGGAAAATGCGTGGAAAAATATAAACATATAAACAAAATCTATAAATGTAATGCAGTTTTTTGTTTGTGATGATGATAACTGTGGACCAGGAGTTACAGCAGTGGACCAGGTTTGAACTCACACACACACACACACACACAGAGTTAAGGCCTATCGTAGAGTCATGAGGAATAACCGATTCAGACCTATGGAATGTGTGAAGAACTGAACACACACGCACAATAACGCCGCTTCAGAGCTATGGGGCGTGCGTTGATGAGTGGTAACTGAATGGCTGCTAAAGGCTAGCACACACACACACACACACACAGATGGAATGGCTGCTAAAGGTTTGCACACACACTCACACACTGAATGGCTGCTGAAGGCTTGCTGGTCTGCTGATTCGCTCATACATCATGCCCTGATGTATTCAGGACTCTATGCTAAGTTATGCCCGTCGGCTTAATAGTGAACACACACGGACAAACACACACACACACACACTAACTAAGCTTAGTTATGCCTGGTGGCTCAATAGTGCAATGAAAAGCTCTGCTCTGTGACCATGTATCGACCCCAGGCATTCATTTAGATCAAGTCAGACGACAAAAGCTAAACAGAGTAACTTCCCTCAACATGCGCTTCTCGTTAAGTGCTACTAACACACTGTGTGGTTCCTCAGTACTAACTAGCTGCTCTGTCCAAAAAACTAAACTAACATCCAAAATACATTCATGAGTAGAAATATGTGAGGGAAATATGGAGTGTGCATTTAACCCTTCACTAGCTGGGGGAAATATGGAGTGTGCCTTTAACCCCTCCACTAGCTGAGCAGTGCTGCTGTTTGGTCTTAAACATGGCTGAGTGCATCTGTGCCAATTGTGGTGTATGACTGCCGCTTAAACTGTCTGGCCGGTGTCTTTAAAGCACAGCAGGTCTCACACACCCCTGTTCTACACCCACACCCACACACACACACACACACACACACCCCTGTTCTACACCATAGTCCTATCCATCACTACCAGACTCCTTCGGAAGGACATGTTCAGCTTCACACGTTTGCAAATGCCATTTAATTACCAATTAAACATTGTATGAAAAAAAAAAGGTTAGCATAATCAGATGTTTGTTTACAAACACAGGAGTGAGATGGCGCTGATGAAGTGTGACGTATGTGGCGCTGATACAAATGTGACGTATGTTACGCTGATACAAATGTGACGTATGTTACGCTTATAGAAATGTGACGTATGGGACGCTTATATAAGTGTGAGTTATGTGACTTTGCTGGAGTGTTGCGCGTGTGACTTCACTTAACCCTACGCAGTGGGACAGGAAGTATAACTACAGGCCAGTGTGTGTTACTAATCATAAAAACATACATAAACAAAAAACAACAACAATGCCATTAAGATTGGCATGCAGTGCATTTTTAGCCCCCCCCCCCCCAACACACACATACACAGATTTCTCTCACACTCACCTTTTTTCCACACACACACACACTTCTCTCACACTCACCTCACAACACTCACCTCTCTTCCACACACACATGCACAATATTTTTTTTTCTTTTTGTACATTTCTTTACACAAACAGTTTGCCTGGTGGACCCTATTCACAGCTCAGTAAGGAGGTGTTCGGTGCCAGCCGGGGTCACGTCACCCAGCCAGCTCAACTTGGCATTCACAGTTCCTCTGAAGCTGATTCCGTCATGCACGCAGCCACCTGAAATACACACACACACACACACACAGAGTGATGGAAGGTTTAGCTATAGACTTAGTTAATATTATACTGAGTGTGTCTGTGCATAGAGATCTTAGTGTATAGCTTAATGTTCCTCAGCAGAGGATTAGCTTAGCCGTAGCTACAGTGAAGATGCTTTTGGGAGGCTTTAGGGCTCACTGAAGCCCATTCAGAGAGCTGTAGGGTTAGGGCCCTGGGGTTAGGGTCCTGGGGTTAGGGTCCTGGGGTAAGGGCCCTGGGGTAAGGGCCCTGGGGTAAGGGCCCTGGTTATAGTCATTCATGAAGAATGTGTCTCTGCAAACTCGTTTGTCTTACCTGTGTACTCCAGGATGAAGCCTTAGGTGAACAAACTACAAGAAAATAGAGAGGGGGGGGGGGGGGGGGGGGGGGGGGGGGGGGGGGGGGGGGGGGGGGGGGGGGGGATAAAAGAGAGAAACAGTGAGTGAGAATAAATGAGAGGCAAAGACACAGAAAGAATACAAGAGGGGATGGAAAGACACCAAAAGAAGAAGAGATAGAGAAGGAGAGAGAATGGGAGAGGGAGAAAGAGAAGGATAGAGTGAGAGAAAGAAGGAGGAAGAGAGAGCATGAAAGAGAGAGTGAGAAAGAGCATTCAGAGGTCATGAAGGTTCTAGAAGCTTAGGGGGCGAGAGGGAACGGGGGGATATGACAGTATGAGCTTCAGAACAGTATGGCTGACGTTAGATCACATGACAGGAAATGTGCAGTGTGTGATATCAGATAACTATATTTAACAGCTATCACAATTCAGTGGTCATTCACTACCACAATTTGGACTTGTTGATTGTGTGTGTGTGTGTGTGTGTGTGTGTGTGTGTGTGTGTGTGTGTGTGTGTGTGTGTGTGTTAGCAGATGTTCATGGCCTTGCCACTAAGAGAAGCTACAGGGAACAACAAGAGTATCACAACAGCAAACAGCAGACATATTATCAGTCAACAAATTTCAATCTGTTGCAATGTTGTCTTTAAAATTACATCACACTTTTGGTAAAATATCAAAATCAGTGCCTTTATTAGTTAATTGGATGAAATAATCATGGTCATAGATGGTATAGAAATGTCTTCTCTGAGAGAGAACTGGATCTCTTTTGAGTCCATAAAAAACAAACTGCCCTACACTGTTATTATAATCAACAGCATATGAAAAAGTGGCTCAAATACTGTGATTATAAACACATTATTACATCTAATGACATCTGACGATGCCAACTCCAGCATCCTCTGAGTTTTAACAGCTGATCAATCAACTTGATCACCTGTGTTAAAGACCTGTGTTAGTGTGTTATTAATGATTCTAGTCACACTGATGTTAGATGTTAGATGTGATAAAGACCTGTGTTAGTGTAATATTATTACTTCTACAGGGCA